>NC_056745.1:1529678073-1529903073 GCF_019279795.1 Protopterus annectens | reverse complement strand
GATAAACATGTTCTTATATGTGATACCGCAAGGCTCTGTTTGTTTTCCCAACATAAAATTTAGCTCACACTGTGCAAGAAGCTAAATAAATTATGTGTTCTGAACTACAGGTTGCATATATATTAAATGCATATTCTTTCTTTTAATCAGGATATAAAAACACATTGGTAGTATGTATATACTTGCAAGCAGCACATTTGCCACAGGGAAATGTTCTCTTGTCTACTCTCTCAATTCTATGAGTTTTTGGGTAGCAAAGACAGTTTATAAGGGATGTCATATTTTTATATATAACCCTTTGTTTGTTATCTAAAATTCCCATAAGACTTTCATCAGTCATTAGAATGTTCCAGTGCCTCTTAATAACTCTCTGACACCTAGCATGTTCACTTGCATAAAACATTGGTATTGCCAACTTCATATCTTTACCAGAATCCTGTGGCATTACTGCCTCATTTAACTTAGTTATTTGGTTAGAAAAATAAGGTTTGGCACTAGTATCTCTCACTTTCCTTACAGCTTCAATAGTTTCAAAAATGTCTTTGTTCTGATAACCTATCTCTGTGAATGCTTTTCTCAAATTATTAGTGTGATGTTGGTAATCACTTTCAAGTCCACTTAACCTGGGCATCATAAATGCTTGACTGTGGATTACATTCTTAAAAATGTGAGGTGGGTGTATACTTCCTCTATGAAGAAGATGGTTCTGATAGCACGGTTTTCTAAACACATTTGTATAAATAACATCACTATTATTTCCTATGTTCACATCTAGAAAATGTCTACTTGTACTAGATATTTGAGAGAAAAACTGTAAATATGTTGTACTATTATTAATATAGTCCATAAAATCATGGAACTGTTCAGTAGACCCACTCCGCAAAATAAATAAATCATCCACAAATCTGCAATAAAATAAAAGAAACTCCTTATATGCATCATTGATCACAAATTCCTGTTCCCAGGTCACCATGACAGCATTGGTGTAGCTATTGGCACAAGATGTGCCCATAGCTATGCCATGCCATGTCTAATAGTATAAACATTAATTTGATTTTAGTTTCATCAAAATCGGAAGACATTCAAAAACGTTTTAACACAAATTATACCCATGTCATTAAGAATTACAGTAAAGAGAGAAGATACAGCCATTGTAACTAGCAAAAGTGTGCTTTTGAGCTGCAAGTATAATCATATAAGTCTTCTAAAAACTGTTTAGTATCACTTAACACGTGGAATAGTTTTAAGAATAGGTCTCAGCTGTTTTCCAAGAAAAATAGATAACGGTTCAGTGCATCAGTTATGACCTGTGACTATGGGTCTAAAAGGGGGAGGAACAGGGTCTTTATGCAGCTTAGGAAGACCATTGCTGACAGGAATAAGGGGATGTGCAGCAACAAAAAAAAATAATCATGCAAACTTTTATCTATAATACCAGATTTAAACAGCCTATTTAACACATCATAGACACTTTGCATCATGTTGTCTACGTCTCTTATTAACTATCTCTTAGAATGTTTGATCAGCCAACATATTTAACATATCTGCTGTGTGTCTAACACTGGTGAAAATTACAATTAGACCCCCTTCATCAGCAGGTCTCACAATGATGTAACCATTATTTTTAAGTTCTTTCAGTGCTAAATATTCATCTTTCGACAAATTATACTTGTTCTTATTCTTCTGCCCAACATCAGCTTTATAGAAATCTTCTATATATCATTTCTCAAATGCATTTAATATTTGATTAAGCAGAGGCACATGAGTGCTTGGTTTCTTTTAACCACATCTCACTGTTAAGTTTACCATCATTTTCTTTAACAGTTTCAACATTAAATTGCATGTGAATGTCTTTAAGTCTAAAATTAGCCAATAACCAAAACACTGAAGACAAAGATCCAAAGCACGAACAGCAGAGCAGTCCCAAAGAAAAAACGAAGGCAGATGTAGGAGCAAAGAAATTTAATGCAGACCAGGATTAAGCGCTTTTGTAAACAAGTTACTTCATCAGAATTGAATTGCTAAAAGCACACACCATCCTTTTATGCTCCTCCCCAGTATCACATGATACATCATTGCCTCTAATAAAAACTCTTAAAGCACCAATATACACTAAATGTTAAAACAAACTGAAACATAAATTGAAAACATAATCACACATCACAAAATTTCATAGTAAAAAATAAACTGAACCACAATAATGCCTAAACCTTGTAATGCTTTTTAAAATAAAAAAACGGTAATAATAATAATAATAATAATAATAATAATAATAATAATAATGTGGAATATGTAAAGGAACATTACTAAACCCAGTTTATACAATGTAAGGCTTGAGCCTTAATATACTGGCTATAGACAGTCCCTCATTTAAGCCTAGATGGTTAGTAGCATCCAATCTGCGTGGCCAACGCAGTTCTCTTTCCTCTAAAATGTCATTCCAAGGGCCCCCTCTAGTGTCTTGCAACACTTGTTCAAGTACAAAAAAAGCAAAAATAGTGGGTAGGGAACTCCATGTGATGTTTGGCCAAAGCATTGCTGCAATCCACCTTCCTAATGTGATTTTTGTGTTTGTATACACGTTCCTTGATTTTTCTCTTAGTTTTACCAATGTAAAAATATTGGCACAATTGACAGATAGCAGCATATACAACCCCACAACTCTCACAGTTACAAAAACCTCTGGACTTGATAAACATCCCTTTTATACTAATGCGATTGCCCTCCAAAATTTCAAGGCAATACCTATTGGCCACATTTGTATGTACCTTCTCTCTTGTTGCTACAAGCATATACACTATATGTGGGGGCTTGTTCTAAAAAATTCTTAATGGTCTTCCCCCTCCTAAATACCACCTTGGGACCCTCATCCAATTTTTCCTTGATATCCCTAAAAAGGGAAAAAATAGGACAGGTTTTAAACAAAATACCTCTAATAAGGGGGGCTTGGTTACAATGCACAGTGACAAACACATGATTTTTCATAATAGAATCACATAACCCCTTTTTATTTGCCACTAGACTGTGGTATATTTAGATGATATTAGTGGCACTATGTCCCCATTCATCCTTTTCTTTATAGTGTCTTCACAAATGGGGGTAATGAAAGATTCAGGGTAACCACTCTTAAATAGCATGTCTTTAAGTTTTTCACATTCCATTACCAACTGAGAATGTGAAGACACCATTCTGGCCACCCTCACGAATTGATCTTTTACAATTCCCAGTTTTTGATGTAAGGGGTGGTTACTCCCAAAGTGAAGTAAGCTGTTACTCTAAGTGGGTTTTCTGTAGATAGTACTAACCCATGTCTCACTTTCGTAGTCTTTGGCAATAAATAATGTTAGCGAAAATGGGGGCACATGAGACCTCCATAGCTACCCCTTTAGTTTGATGGAAGTACTGCCCCTCTAAAATCACAAAATTGTATTTCAAAGTGATTTCCAGGCAAGAAACTAAAACATTCACTTTGTCATTGTTAAATTCAGTGGGTTCACATAAAAATTCATGGAACAACTCAATCCCCAATTCATGATGTATCACGTTAAATTGTTCCTTGACATCCACTGTTAAAAATACACAATTCTTGGAAAAGTCAACCTCCTTCAATTTTAATAAAAATTCCCAAGAATATTGACAAATGTGACCAAAAGGTTTTAAAACATCCTTAAGCAATGTGTCTACATATACGCCAAGGGGTTGGGTTTTGGACTTACTGGCACTGACTATGGGCTGCATAGGTGGATTGGTGGTGAATTTGTGAATCTTTGGGATCCCAAAGATACAAGGCACCACTGGACGTAAAACTTGTAAAAACTTGTGAACTTCCCTGGTGATTTCACCTGTATCATCCATGTCCTGCAGGAAAATATCAATTCTCTGATACACTAAATTAATGCAATTTAAATAAGTTTCCTCATACAGGTCACAGTTGTTTAAGTGTCCCATCATATTATGTAAGTAGTCATCCTTGTTCATGGCAACCTCCCCACCCCCTTTAGCTGGCTTCATCACCCTAACCCTTTTATTCTTGGCCAATTCCATTAACACTTTGTGTTCTTGTAGACTAAAATTATCTTGGCTAGAATAGCTACTTTTGTTTTTAATAAGGGACCTAAAGTCCAACTCAACCACATTTCAAAAATAATTATAGGCAAGGGTAAAGGAGGGTTAAAAGTACTACTGTGCCTTAAAACATGATCAAATGGAACAGTCTGTCTATCTAAAATCATCCCTAAATACAACCTTCTAAGGAATAATTAATTTCAAATCAATGAGGAGGAAGTCAATCCTGAAGTGGGCAGAAGGTACAAACAGTTCACCTTTACTGAGCAGCTCAGCAGGTTCCACAGGGATACCAAGGAAAAATTGGATGAGGTTCCCAAGGTGGTGTTTAGGAGGAAGAAGACCATTGAGAATGTTTTAGAACAAGCCCCCACATATAGTTAATATGATCATAGCAACAAGAGAGCAGGATGTGGTCATTGTAGGTATTGCCCTGACATTTTGGAGGGCGATCACATTAGTATAAAAGGGATGTTTATCAAGTCCAAAGGTTTTTGTAATTGTGAGAGTTGAGGGGTTGTATATGCTGTTATCTGTCAATTCTGCCAATGTTTTCACATTGGGAAAACTAAGATAAAAATCAAGGAACATATATATGAACACAAAAATTACATTAGAACGGTGGATTGCAGCAATGCTTTGGCTAAACATCACACAGAGTTCCCTGCCCACTATTTTTGCTTTTTTGTACTTGAACAAGTGTTGCAAGACACTAGAGGGAGCCCTTGGAATGACATTTTAGAGAAAAGAGAACTGCGTTGGCTGCTCAGATTGGATGCTACTAATCATCCAGGCTTAAATGAGGGACTGTCTACAGCAAGTACATTAAGGCTCAAATCTTACAATGTATAAACTGGGTTTATTAATGTTCCTTGACATATTCCACATTATTATTATCATTTTTTTTATTTTAAATGCATTACAAGGTTTAGGCATCATTGTGCTTCAGTTTATTATGTACAATGAATTTTTGTGGTGTGTGATTATGTTTTCAATTTATCTTTCAGTTTGTTTTAACATTTAGTGTATATTGGTGCGTAAGAGATTTTATTAGAGGCAATGATGTATCGTAATACATTTTTTATTAAGGTAATATATTTGATATGTTGAAGCTTTTCATGCTAATCTGTGAATTTAATTAATTTTTTACATGATGTATTATTCAATGAATTTTATATATTTTATTTGAATTGTAACATTCTTTACTATTTCCCTCTTGACATATTTAATCAATTTAATCAATTTAGTAGTGATGTATATAAATTATTTTCATTTTTATTAATTTGTATGTCTAGTGGTTGGCTTAGTAGGAATGTATTGTCACAAGTTTTAATCTGACTGGTTATTTAACTAACACATCTCTTTAAGGTTGCCATGGAAAACTGTAGCTCAAATGCACATTTATTTGATTGGTCATTTGATTGCTACTAAACATGTATAAATGTTTTTAGGATTAATTACTCTTGTTTGTCTGAAGAAGGCGGAGTATTATCTTCGCTGAAAGCGATAACTTTCATTAAATACTTCTTGTTATTTTAAGTTGTCGGCTCTTATAGTGTCAGTTCGCTGGTTTACTGGTGTGTCATTTTGTGGTTTACCTAGTTTGTGAATGATGTATCGTGATACTGGGGAGGGGCATAAAAGGATGGTGTGTGCTTTTAGCAATTCGATTCTGATGAAGTAACTTGTTTATGAAAGCGCTTAAGCGCAAAAGCTGCCCCAATCTCCATCCCCTCTAACTGCAAATAAAATGTTTGTTCAAAAACAAAATAGTGTGTAATCATGTGATCATGTATTAGATTAGCAACTGAAGTTGCCTCTTGATTGACTGAAGTATACACAGTGAACTACTCAGTGTTACTGGCCATTTTTATTTATAATTATTAGTAGAGTGTTTGAGAGTGCCAGATGTGGTGATATTACAAATACTACTGAACAACTGGAAGCCAAATGGATACTCAGGCTCAGAAGTGTCTATGTACATGGGTTGAATGACAGAGTGCCCATTAAACCTAAACTAAAGAGTAGCGCTAATGCAGATGAAGTAGTACTTAGTATAGAGTATTTGGGTAGCCACTGTTTTAAAAGGAGTTTATACGCATATTAGATATATTGTTTTTATTAATTTTATATATTTTTTAGATAGTGTGCATAATGCTATGTATTGTTAGGACTGTGTCCCTTTTAGAGTTAAGTGAAATGCATCATGTGATTTGTTTATTAAAGTATTTAATGCAGTCTTTTTTATTCTTGCTTGTATCTGATGAAGCAGTATAACCCGCAAAAGATCTCATACCTTTGTAAATAAAGAGATTTGAAGAACTGGAGCAGTCTGTCATTTGTGGGTTCACTTGTGTATTTGGAAGAGTTAATATCTATTTACCTGCACTAGAGCTTGCCATTGTGTAAACTTTAAAATTAGATCTTTTAAAACCTTGTACATAGCACGGTTTTGAAATTATTGATGCAAATATAAACAAGCAATATTTGGTGCCTGAAGGTGTCAGTAGAAGTTAACTGTAGATGCACCTGGAGGCATCACTCAGATGTAATGAGTTAACATATATATATATATATATATATATATATATATATATATATATATATATATATATGTGCCACATCCAGGGTCATCATGTGTGATGGAGATAGGGGGTGACATACATAGCTGTGTGTATACACAGACATATTTACACATAACTGTTCTTTAGGCGGAAGAGGCAAGATACATGGCTCAAGTTAGCTAAGTGTAGGAGCATGCCCAGTGTGACTGTCAGTACTTATAAGGTGACTCCAGGCCAGTCCTACCTGTACTCCAGTTTAAGATTTTGTGTGCTGCAGACCATTGGCTGCTGCACCTGTTTCCACACTTCAGTACTTCCCTGATATTTTGTCCAAGGCATTCTCTGGCTGTTTGCTGAATGTAATATGTGACTCATATCTATCAACTGTACAGATTTGCACAGAATGCCCAGATATATGCCTCATATATGTGGTCCGTGTTACATACTATTGTGGTTTTCTGGCAGATTAGAGGCAAATCATTAAAGTGTGACATTAGGAAATAATGAGAGACATTTGAGATACAGACTGCAGACACTTCAGGAGATTCATGATGATCCAAGACCTGTTATTCTATCAATTCTTTACGTTTACACTCACCTCTATTTTTTGGCCTTTGTTCCACTTATATTCATGGCTTTGACCAGATTTGTTGCTTTAAGAGATTGATAGGTTTGATGTCACTGGGGTACATGCTGTAACACCATATACAGGGTGACAGTTTGCATACCTCTCCCTGTGCATGTTTTTGCAGAATGTCCAGCCTTCTGCTCCATATGTCTACTCTGTTTCTCATACAGTTGTAGTTTTCCAGTACTATACTGTAAAATGCAGCCAATGAAGTGTTGTAACTACTGAGACATTTAAGTGATGGCCTTTACATCCTGCAGCTAAACTGATGTGTTGCAACCAGCTGTTATACTAGAAACCATCTAGGTTACTCATACCATGTATGCTGTTTGTAAATTTGGCCCTCTGACCCCCCCCCCCATTTTCTCTGGCATTCTCCAGCTGTCTTGCAGTAACAGATTGCAGTGTTATGACAGTGTGTGGGGCTCCTACCACATGAGTGACTCACATGCAAAAGTTGTAGATGTTACCTGTTTCGAACCATCAACACCATCACCCATGCTAATGTCCTTAGCCCAGTGAGCCACACTACCATCAGAGAGAGAGAGAGAGAGAGAGAGAAAGAGGTTTAATTCCTCACACTATCAACAACATACAGACATACACTGACTCCTGCCATACACTGACTCCTGCAGTTTTTGGGTAAAATATGCGGCCAGGTTGTATGTGACAGCGCTGGAAATGAGTGGTCTGATGATATATCCTTGCAAACATACTCTGTTACTGCAGTTGTATGGGAACATAGATGTGTTGGGGGTAGGGGAGTCTGGCATTGACAGTCATGCATCTGTCCTATGACCCCACTCTTTGGCAATTCCCTTGCATAATGCAGTGGAGTTTCCAGCCATGTGGCCTAATGATTATTTTGGGGCACTCGATATTGGATATAGTATCTGTTGTCCCAAGTCGCTGTTAGATCTCTGCAAGTTGCCCAGTAGCCCACTCTATTCCTTTGCATACATGCAGCAAATCCATACAAATGCTGCCATAGTCTAGTAACCCATTTGTTGTATAGGAAAGTGACTTCCCTTGTGAGTGTAACAGTTGAGAGACCTGTGTTTCAGGGCTGAATCTGTCTGATGCATGCAGTACGCAGTTAATACATGGTTAGGTGCAGGTTGTGTGTTGTGGCTGGTATCCTTTTTCTATGTATGTGAGTCAGAGAAAGGTGTCAGTCTCTAGGTCCCTAGGTTGTCAGTGTAAGTGCTATGTGTTACCACTTGGCCAAGGCCAGGGCATACTGGGCATGCCTATGTCTGCCTACAGGGACAGCCTCAGGAGAGTCCTCCTCCTCTGAGTCCACCTGTGGGTGTGGCTGAGGGAACCTAGGCACTGGTGGGGGGCTGTGTGTCCTTCCCTATGATTATCCTGCTGCAGCCATTTCTGCAGGATCATATTGTGTAGCATGGCACATATTGTGAATATCTGTGCACATGTGGCTTGACAGTGCTGCAAGACTCCACCAGATATATTGAAGCACAAGAACCTTGTTTTGAGCAGCCCAAATACATGCTCTATGATGTTCCTAGTTTTTGAGTGTGCCTCATTATGGTGTTCTTCAGTAGGTGTGTGTGCATTTCTGATGGATGTCATCATCCATGGTTCCACGGTTCAAGTGCATGCCCAGCACCCCCAGTAGATGTCCATATCAGATCTCCCCTCTGACAAACATCTGATACATCTGTGATGCATGCCAGATATGGTAGTCATGATAAGTGCCAGTGCTGCCAACACACACATTCATGATAATGCCCTGGGCATTGCACATGACCTGGCAGTTTATGGAGTGATACCCCTTATGGTTGACATAAACTCTACCCTCCTCACAGGGCAGTGCTTTCATGTGGACATGAGTGTAGTCTATGGCACCCAGTACCTCAGGGTTGTCTGCTACATGGTAGAAAAGATGCATACTACTGGCCATCTCCACACGGGTGTAAGATAAATAAATATGCTCACTGGCATGTGTTTGCATGGCATCTAGAATTGGTGGAGTACCCTGGATGTTGATGCCTGTGAGACCCCAATCATGTCCCCAGTTGGTCTATGAGAAGTGCCTGTAGCTAATATACTAAGGGCTACACATATCTTTGTTTCCACTGGTATGGGTTTCCCTATCTTGGCTCTGGGTCTGAGTTGAGGGCAGCAGCACTCAGTGAGTTCTTGTAATATGCCCCTGTCCACACTGTAATGCTGTACAATCTCCAACTCATGTAACCCCTGGAAGGTTATCCCTGGCCTGAACACTCTTCTCCTTCTTAGTCTAGGCCTATTGTCAGCAGCAGCAGCACTGATCTCAGCATCTAGCATATACAGATGTAGCAGGGCTGCAGCAATCCCTAGAATTCTCTCAGTTAAGATTCCCAAGTCTGTACTTCAATGGTGCAGAATATGGGAGGAAATCAGATTGTAAGGTGCATGCATACTTTATAGTGCTCTACTGCAAATGCAGCCTGTGTGATTGGCTAACTATGATGCATACCACTTACCAAGAACATCACTGTGGGGTTAGAATGGCCCACTTTAGGTGGAACAGGGTTCATCAGTAATTTATATATAATTGGTTTTCTCAGCTAATTTTTTTTATTTTTCTTTTTTTGACAGCCTTCCTTGCTAAATACTGTGGCGCAGCACACAAACCCATGCCACAGGTATAAACAATATTCAGCAGTCAATAGACACACCCCATAAATGAGCATGCTCGGCATAGCTCAAACCAGCTTAAATACATATCCTGAAGCTAAACACAGCTTAGCAGCACTTGGCACACCTCCTCTGCTCAGCTCAGCGGTGTGACATGCAAATGGGTGCCACTGTGTTCTGATGTGCTTAAAAAATAGAGACACAGCCTTTTGTGACATCAGCTACATATTCTATGGACACCAACATGGTTCTGGGGCTACACAGGTTTGATCTTTGATCTGCGGGCATGGATACCAATTTTTGCTATTCAGTAACCCCAGCTCATTTACATACAGATCTGTGTGCACAACCTGGATACTACACTATTCCAGGACCTGCCTCCTTAGCAACCACAGACATCTACCATTGTATATACTCCATGCAAAGCTTATAATGCATTATTGTCACATATTTTATTTTTTTCATTTTTATACTTTTAAATATTTTTTTTTGCATGGCAGCATGTTTTCCCACTGCTGTGTGCCATGCAAACATAATATGGGCATTAAAAAATATTTTAAATTTTGTTTTTTTTACTTTTTGGACACACAGGGCATTGTTTTGTACATATCTGTGTCTGATTTGCTATTTCTGAACTTCTAACAGGGCTTTTACAGCCCCTGTTCACTTTTTAATTTCTGTGTTGGCATGCTTGTGTATGTCCCTCAGCTCTGTTTACTGGATCACATGGCTGCTTGCTTCCGTGTAAGCTCTGTGCCACTATGCCTACAAGGAAAAATTAAACCATGTAGGCTTTATTGAATTCCCCCTTTGTATTAAACGTAAACTACCCCATTATCTTTAGCAGTGGCTTTCAACAGATACCATTGCACTGCATCTGCAGATAATCTGAGACTAGTCACCAGCAGTATTTTTCTTATTGCACATAGACTTTCCACAGTCACCAAACAGCCATGCAGTAAGCATTTCTGTTTCTGTGCTTACTCCATCTAAGTTATTTGTCACTGTTAAAGGCATTCCACTCCATTTTAAAACCCTACTTTTAAGTAACATATCCTTTTCCTATTTCACTGTTTTGATACCTTACTGACTGTTTTTGAAGATCCCTGCAAAGAAGGTCTAGATCAGACCCACTCCATTTGCCCTTGCTTCACTTGGACTCACTCTGCTCCCCCACCCCACCCCTATTTCTCACACACCCCACATATCCTTACATTTATAGTTATACATACCCCATCCACATTCATCTCTCAACAAATCACACCACTTACCACCAGTATAATAACATATCTCTAAACTATCCACCCACCAAACACTGCAATTAGGCTCAACCTATCCTCTAATAAATCTCACCCAAAAACACCCACTATGTCCAACACCCCACATAAGATACTGCTAACCAGGTGTGTGAGTGTGTGTGTAATGCCCCAGTTGCTACATGGTGGTGGGTGGAGAATAAGGCTTGAACCCTGTATCTTGGGCCCAACTGGCAAGAGCCTGAATTCCCTACCCACCACTGTTTGTAAAACATTTGCAGATTTTTGCCTCATATTTGTTCTGTTCTGTTCCTCATAAAATCTGTGGTTTCTGTATTTTTGTTACTTAACACAGCCAGTAATGCAGTGGTGCAGTGGTACCTGATAGCTACAGGTTGTCTGGTTTGATTCTTGGCTGCAGTGCCTTCTGTGTGGAGTCTCCATGTTCTCCCTGTGTTGTGTGGGTTTGCTCTGGTGTCCTCAATGGATATTTGTTCCTATTTTGGACTGTATTCCCCAATTATTGGCTTTGTCCAGGTTTTTGTGCCAAGGTTGAGAGCTATGGTGATAACTGAACTCACTGAATATATTTGGGGGCTATATTCCCCATTATTGGCTTTGTTCAGGTGATTTGTGCCAAGATGTTGACAGCTATGGTGAGAACTGAATCAGTCATCCTTTCTTTTGTAAAACAGATGATTTGGCATAGTGGTATGTTGCTCTGACTGTTTTGTACAGGGTCCTGGGTTCAATACTTGGCAATGAAATGTGCTGCAAAGTTCAGAGATGCAGCTGACTGTCAAGTAGATTTTGCAAGAAGCTGAGAGCTGCAGGGGAACAAAAGTTTAGTGCTGCTTATGCCCAGGCTGCTTGCATTGTTAATAGTACAACAGGTAGTGTACTTGCTTTTAATGCAGAAGGCTGTGGGTTCTACTCCCACATTAGGTAGATGCATTGTTGATACTGTATTCTATTGTAAAGGGGGTGGATGCTGCAGTCCTTTTTGGTGAAGATACCTAGTAACTATGAACCTGTTATCAGTTTGCCATCCATTCCCTTTTGCAATATTACTAGCTTATCATTTTTTTAATGCAACTTAGGCAATTTATTCCTCAAGGGCAACAGGCACTTTATTTGTAGATGAAACAATGAAATATAAAGTTGTTTGCTAGCAGCAACCTTTTCATTAGTTACAGATGTCTTTAATGTAGAATTATTTAGATGACTTTTACTTCTTCAGAGATTATGCATATTTACTGATACTGGTAGACTGTCAAAGTTTGAGTAGACTTTTATGATAGAAATTTTCTGAATTGGGCAATTTTGTCATTATTGGTGCATGCATTTTGTTTCATTGTTTACTAGAAAATGTTCTGAATTGGACACTTTTGTCATTATTGGTGCATGCATTTTGTTTCATTGTTTACTGGAAAAATGTTCAAAACAAATTTAAAATGCCCTCTAACAACTGTACTATATTGTACAAGGAATATAATTTAATACAATCAGGAAGGTGTATCAAACACCACGTGTATGTTTCGTGTGCAAGGGGCCTATGATTTGAAAACAGCCCAAAGTTAATCTTTATCTGCCACTGGCAAAATGTATTTTCTTTGAATGTGGGTTTCAATGCTGTTTCAATGAATGTGAGTTTCAAGGGCAGAGAAGTTTTAATGCTAAGTCTGTTTTCATTGTGAGATTGCATTGCTTTATTTAGCAGATGTCTTAGTGTTTGTGCTGTAAAATGCAAAATAAAACTTTCAAATGAAGTCCAAATCATCGTAGAAGTAAAGCAGTATGCACCTTAGTGTTTATGGTAAATGGGGTGAAATAGGCAAGTAATGGTTCATCGGAATGGCTGCAGGGGGGAGGCTCCAGTCGACCATGATTTTGTGACGGGGGAAGGGTGGCAAACTCAAAGACAGCCCCGGCTGAACTATACCTCTCAGCTGTCCAGATTTTTACAGAATTAATAGATTTTTGCTTCTTATTTTTGGTTTGTTCCTCATAAAATGTGTGGTTTTCTGGCAAATAATTTAGGAATTAAGTCACTAAATAATGACAGACATGGAGTTTCAGACTTCATAACCTTCAGAAAAATGCATACTAAAGCAAGACCTGATATTCTATCAATTGTCTCAGTTTATACAACAATTTATATTACTGCTTATATGTTCCCCCAGTATATTTGGCCTTGTCCAGATTTCCTGCATTATCAGGTTGAGAGGTACATGCAAACAAATTGCTTTATAGAATTAGGCATATCTAACCCTCTCAACTGTCCCCGATTTTGGATCAAAATGTTGCACTTCCACTAATAATCCTGCCACAAAATGGCAATTTTGGAAGAAAATGTGGAGGGCTTACAATGAAGAAATAACTGCAATAATCAGAGTTATAGATTACTTTTATTTCATAAATGCATGTAGATTCTTTTATTTTGTCAGCTGCTCAAGTTAGCAGTACTAATATTAAAAAAGTGTCCCTTCTTTGACAGGTTCCCAGCAGTATCGAGTGGCTATTTTATATTTTTACTTCACATTTTTGGTCCATTTCTCATAAAATTGTGTTTTTTTTGGCAAATTAGTGACAAACCATTAAAGACTGAAGGTAGAAAATAATGACAGACATTTGAGTTTCAGATTTCGTACCTTTTTGAAAATTCATACTAATGCAAGACCTACTATTCTATTATTTTTCTAAGTTTATAAGAGCAATATTTAAAAATTGTCCATATTTTTGGGCCTTTATCCCACTTCTATGTATGGCTCTGTCCATATTTCTTGTTCTGAGGTTGAGAGTTATGACAAATGTGTCAGGGCCATCACAGTCAGCCAGGGACTTTTCAAATTGTGACATACTTGTTGCACCCCACTGTCCCATGTAGTGACTCTGGATGTTTCCAAGCAAGGCAAGGAGCAGTTATGCAGTGTAAATGTGCAGAGTATCCCCCCATCCAAGGTAGACACAAGTGCTACTTTTATTCTGTCCTTGATTTTGCAGAATGTTCTGGTTTCTCTCATATTTTATACTGTTGATTTATTCTTATTATTACTCAGAAAGTGACTTTTGCTCTGTGTTTAAGTAGCAATGCTTTAATGACCATCAAGTAAGCTTGTCTGAGATTGTAAGATGCAAGTAAGCTTTAATAAGCATACTGTTAAAGAATTGCCAACAATAAAAGCCTTTCTGTTGCCATGCAGAAAATACTTACATAACTAGATAGTGTAAAAGCCTTGGGTATTGAAATGCATATAACAGTATTTGTAATAAAGGACAGTATTACATTATTTTAAGAAGCTCATTACATTTGTTGAAGACTTGCACTCATCTTTGCAGGCTTTACCTCTAAACCAAACAGAATACCAGTCTATCATGTATGGTCCATTACCTGTACAGTAATCCTATAAGCAATGTATCTTGAGCTTGTTTCTTGTTTGCTTTTCATTTTTTACTTTGATCATGTTTTCCCCATGAAACAAGTAGATAGTTGTCAGGCAGCAGGTCTTTTTTGGATAAGAAACATTTTTTACAATTGGGGGTATCACAGAGATTGCTACTTTCAGCATGTTACTTGGTACTTTAATAAAGCTGAATATAAATTATAATTACAAATGCACTGCAAGGAGAAGTGGTTTGAATTGAGTGCTGCTTGTTTTTCTTATATTTGATTTTGACTGGCATTCCAGTAATGTATTTAAAAAGTAATTTATTTTTTCATGCCTCACAACCTTTTTGTTTCCATCTAGATATTAAGTAAGCTGTCATGCAGCCAATGCAGTGAAATATTTTTTTTCTTCTACACTTCATTTTGTCTTGATTTAACTTTCATAATGATGGTTTATCACCCAGGGCAGCATATTTAATTAAAGTTACAGTTTTTGTGGTTTTGAGCATAGCTCTTCCCCTTTCTAGTTGGCCACACCCCTTCCCATTGACCACCCATTCACCTGTCTCCTGCAGCCCCCCTTTGATTTGAAGTCACCAGCAGCCACTGCTGCTAACATTCTCCATTTTATTCATAATATTAATACTACTTAACTGAGCCACATCACTTACAAATAAAGCAGCAATACCCATCTACACCACTACAACATCCTCCACCAACATATCCCAACAACTAAAGCATCACTCAAATATCTTCCCAAAATTATTGTATTATACTTTCCACTACAACCCCAACAGCAAAATAAAACCCCACAATATCTCAAAACCCCTTCTTCCTACTCTAAATCCATACAAAAAAAACCTAAATGCAACCCACTGCAAAGTTACCTAATACCGAAATTAATACAAAGTGGTGATATACACCCAAATCCTGGACCACATGTACAGCCTAACCTAAGCCCCTAAACCTACTTACTCTAAACCTAGGAAGCTTATGCAATAAAATAACTTTGCTGCATGCTTGGCTAGAACAATACAACCTAGACATCTTAGCCCTAACAGAGATCTGGCTACACTCTTGAATAAAAGATACTGAAGTTTTACCCGCTAACTACACCATCTTTAGACTAGACAGACTAAAAAAGAAGGGTGGAGGGATAGCACTTCTGTATCTATCCAGACTCAATATAACTCCTTACCCACACAATCCACCCAAATACTGTAATGCCGAAGTGCTAATAAATACCCTAAATCTTAACAACTCTAAAAAAAATCAGTCTCATAGTTTCTATTCATCCAGGAAACAATGTTCCAATCCTAGAAGACATGCTGTCATGGGCAACTGAAAACCTCAAACTAGAAATTGTAATCTTAGGCGATATGACTATTAAATGGGAAGTCATCACTGTGAACACTCCAAACACAAATATAAACCTTTACACATTTAAACAACTAATTACTGAACCTACAAGGTACAGCAAACACTTTACTAACCACTCTGCCATTCATTGGATCCTTGTGTGTCACCCAACCTATTTCTCCTCCTCAGGTGCATTACCAAAATCACTAAAAGATGATTTCCAGCCTTTGTCATCAGAGCAACAACCCACCTCTCAAAAGAAAATACCATAAAAATAGTTAGAAATACTACTAGACTCAATCAAGAAACACTAAACAACCTACTTAATGGAATAAACTGTTCACCCCTAAAATTGTTACCATGAATTGATGCTGTTCGATACTTCAATACTGCTTTCTTTGAAATAATTGATAGTCTGGCCCCTGTACAAACAAAGAGAGTAAAGAAAACAAAAACCCCATGGTTAACAGCACTGACCTCATGAAGCAGAGGCATAGCTTGGAACAACTGGAAACAAAACAGGACCCAACAAAATCTCCAAGCTTATAAGATATTATGCAATAGAGTAACCAAAACAGTCAAGAAATGTAAACAATCATTCTACTCCAATCTCCAACTTCAACACAAATACAACTCAGAAGAATGTTGGCACTTTAGAACTACTTTTCTCAACCCAGGCTCAAACAAAAAGCACACACCCTCCACTAGTGCCCCCCCCCCCAGCACAAGTTGCTGAATAATTTAACAAACATTTCATAAAATCCATAGCAGACCTACTCATCTCTACAGACTCAGTTTACTCACACATAAACCTACACACCAACATCAACACCTTAACACCTCCCCAACAAAAGATCAATCCCATGACCATACCACTAACCAATAAAATAACTCCAACAATACTTTCACTTTCAATCCCATACATACCTCTCAAAAAATCTACTGCTCAAACTCAAACCCTGCTCCACATCAGCAGACAGTCTCCTACTGCAATACTTAAACCTTTCCACCAACTCAATTGCATATCCATTCAGCATCCTAATAAACAGGTCACTCTGAAGCCACAGCCCCTACAATATGGAAACTATCTCACATAACACCTATTCATAAAGGAGGACAATCCATTTCCACCAATATCAGTGCTATCCCATCTATCCAGAATCATGGAAAGGTGTATTCGCCAACAAATCATGAAATATCTACTCCAGAACAACTTGCTCTCTCAAACTCAACATGGCTTCAGGCCAAATTACAGAACATCCACAACACTACTGTCCTTTCCAAACACCATTAACAAAGCCAGAGACAAAGGTCACCTAGTAGTAGCAATATTCTTAGGCCTCTCAAAAGTATTTGATACTGTTTCACACACTTTACTACTTAACAGACTGTCCAACCTAGGTTGTTCCTCCTCTACACTCCAGTGGTTCCAAAGTTACCTGCACGATAGGAAACAAGCAGTAAAATGGTCAGTCCAACTCTCCCCCTTACTACCAACCCACACAGTAGATTGCTATTTTACATATTCACCAATAACCTATATACCTCCTCTTCTCCAGGAACATTAATACAGTATGCAGATGGCTCACCCTTAATCTGAAACTCCAGTACACTCCCTGAGCTGCTAACCAAAACCCAACAATCTTTCTCAGCAATTGAGTCAAGGCTTACAGAGTTCAAACTCTTTCTAAATCCCAAAAAACACAATCTTATGATATTCCACCCCAAAAATACCACCCTCAGCCCAGGCCAACTAAATATATATATATATATATATATATATATATATATATATATGCAGCTGACAATACCATCTTAGACATCTTTCAAGAAACTAAACACTTGGAGTTATAATTGATGATAAACTCAACTTTGACCCTCATATTCAACAAAATATCAGACAAAAAAAAAAAAACACAAAAAACAAGGAATACTCTACAGAAACAGACAATTCCTTACCACTACAATCAAAACTACCCTGGCTAAAACTCTCCTGCTCCCATCACTTCCCTATGGTTCCTGTATACTAACCAATCTGCAGAACTCCACCAAAACTAAATTAGAGCAATGCTACAACAAAGTTGGAAAGTTTGCAACCAACTCCAACTACCGTACATATCACTATACATCACTCAATGAATTAAACTGGATAGAATTAACACAGCAGCTTTCATATACACACCTAATTGCAACATACAACCTATTTTATAGGCCCATTGCCTGTCTAGCTCTAGAAGACCTAATACAACAATACAAACCAAACAGACCCTTCAGATCTGAAGATAAAAACCTCCTTGAAATCTACAAACCTTCTAGAAACCCAGAAAAATCTCTATACTAACATTCTATTGCTATGTCTTGGAACACCCTCCCTCCCAACATTAGGCTAACTCTTAGCCTACCTCTCTTTAAAGCCTTCCTAAAAGAACACTTAAATAAATTATGGCTATACACATGCATAACCTCAGGTTAATACAGAATCTGCCCTCCTGTACCTCCTTCAATTACATTAACATGTCCACTACCATTAAGCACTGTCAAGACTGGAAAAAAATGTACCATAATACTCCTATCTTTCTAACTCCTTATGAACTAATCTAAACAGCACAAGTATTCTTCCAAGTCAAACATGAAGAATGGAATTATGCAAATATCCTATCACTGAGATACCGACACTGTATCATGTTAAAAGTCTTGTCAAATGTGTAATAGTCTTGTCAAATTATTGCTAAAGTGTTATCAAGATAAACGTGTAATATATTTACTGTATACTTATGTATACTAATTTTGCTTATACGTCTTTGTCTAAAGTGTTATCACAGTTAACATACCAAGGTACTCACTGTATTCTTATATATTGCAGTTTGCTTGTAAGTCTTGTAATTTTCTAAAATTGTGGAACTTTTGTCCCTGGGCATCTGCTGAAAATGGGTCTTGTGACCCAGTCGGACTATCCTAGTTAACAAATGTCAAACAAACAAACAAACAAATAAATAAACAAATGAATAAATAAAGTTTGGATACTCTTCTATCTTTTCTGGTGGCACAAGATGAAAACCTGAACATGAGTAATGAGACATGCACTGATAGGACGAGAAAAACACCAGTAGAATCAAAGAACTTCAAAGTGCCAGCATGAAGCAGAAATGTTTCCTGCTCTCCTGTTGGATAATGGCAATGTGAGGTCATTATCTTTACTCTGCAGGTATGACAGCACAAGGAGTCACTGGATGGTAAGAGTGAGGGCAGCCTTGCTGGGGGGCATGAGGGAGTATGAAGTGCACGTCCCCCTTAGTGTATATTTACTCAATGAGAGCATCTAAGGGCACACAAAGTGTACCTTCTACATTGTGAGATCCAGTGTGCGGGTGACCTCTGCTACATATATGGGGTTGTAGTATTTTCAGATTTTGTTTTGGTGCAACTTACTTCATAGTCTGAGATATCAAGGTTGTTTATACCCTTCTGCTTTGGATTTTTTCTACACTGTTTGTCTGTGTGATCATTTTAGGTAGGATGATGCCTTGCCTTTAGAAATATATGTCATATTATTGATATATAAGAGTGGAAATAGATATGTTTCAACTGTTTTGTGTGTTATCTATATTGATGGGGGAAATTCTGCTTTGGCTTCTTCCTTGCTTTTTTCTCTCTGAGGTTTTAATTTTGTTTTGTTTTAGGTTTTTGTGTGTGGTTGATTAGCTGATCTCTCCTAAATGCATGATATTATGTCTGGGTAAGTTTAGGTTTATATTAGAGGTTATACATGATGGGACTATTTCAGAGATTTAAGGGACAAAAACTTTGTTTTGTAGGCAGACTGGGGCTATCATTAGCTGCAGCTCTGTTGTTTAGATTAAAGAGGAAATGAAACATTTCCTCCAGAACAGTATGGATGGTAGAAGATAAAAGATTAGTTTCTGGGAAGGCTTAATATTTCTTTATTTTATTTATTTATTTATTGACACTTGATCACCAGGAAAGTCTGAGTGGGTAGGAGCCCATTTTCAACAGAGGTCTGGGGATGAAAGCTCCAAACTATTTCAAAACATTTCAAGAAGAATAATTTTACAGTCTTTAAAAATAATTAAAAAAATACTGAAATATTAGAGATATGGTTCTTTAGAAGGCTATTCCCATATTTTATCTACAGAGCTCTCTGATTCCTGATTATGGAATACTGCAGGGGAGGAGAACTGTGTCTGTCTTGCAGGGATATTGATCAGAGTCCTTGGAATTTCAAGGCTGGAAGGGTAATTGCAGGTGGGGCTTTGTACTGCACCAAAGATCTTTCTCACTCCAGCTCAGAAAGAACAATCCAAACAGACATTATAATGGAGGAAAATATTTTTTTTTTGTTTACTTGAATGGTAACATGAAATCAGGGTGCATAACATCTCCAATAAAAACAGAAAGACTAGTGTTAGGGTAGGAGTCTGAAAACATTCCTGTTTCTTTAAACTGATAGGATTGCAGTAAGCTGATCATATAGTAGTTTGGGGGAATTATATCATGGTAAGGAGAGACTCCTACTTCAAAGAAATAAGTGCTTCATGTGGTTATTCCAAAGGGGAAAGGAGACCAAAAGAACCCTGCAAAATTTTGCAATATCTCACTCCATGAAACATATTTAAAAGTATTTGTCAGAATGTTGTCAGTAAGAATGGAAGTATTGTTGCCCAAGTTGGCAGACCATAATCAGATGCACATTGTTAAGGGTTGTCCTCTGTTGAGCACTGCAAAGGTTGTTTACATTTTATATTATAGACAAAACATAGCAGGACTGGTAAGGGATGGGTGGTCCTTGCAGATATACAGAAGGCCTTTGATATTATTGATTTTGAATATCATTTAATGCCAATTATAACATTTTGTGGGACTAGGGTATTACCTTGTGACAGCTATGGTCTTATACAGGTTATCAAATGTAGTGAATGGTGATATGTCAAAAAAGGGAGAGTCGCAAATGAGCAGTAATAGAGCTGCCGATTGTCTTTAACATTATGTATTCTTCTCATGGAAAAGTTGACCCAAAGAATGATGGACTTACTCACAAGAAATCAGAATGGCATAGTGAATAGTAGTATACATATTTTTGCAGATGTTTATTTGCTTATATTGTGAAAAAGAGAAGAGCAGATACCCCTATAATGGCATTGTTGTACGATTTTGGTCAAAAGATAGGGGTTGTCCTTCTATCCCATAAAGTATTTAGGGGTATTAGTGGGAAAAGATTAAAGAAAGGAATAGTGAGAGCTGTTGCCATTCTCAGAAATGAGGGAGAAATAGTTGGGACTAAAAGTGTACTCCACTGTAAGTAAGACAGTTAACAGTAATCTGAAGGAATTGGGTGCCAAAGTAAGTAATCTTTTAGACAGATAGCCAATGGGTAATTAAAGGCTGGGAAGGTTGTTATGATTATATTTAAGACCCATTTTATTGCAGTTACAAGGTAGGGAGACTGATAGGTTGGGAAGGATCTTTGATTGGTTTGTCTGGGGTGAATGTTCAGAGTCGAAGGAGGTAAAAGACATTGGGTATGCCAGCTTTTAGAAGGTATGTAGTGGATGCCATTATGGATATATGTTATGAAGGCGTGAAGTCTGCTCATTTGAAATGATTAGGATGGAAGGTATAAGATGAAGACAAAGTTACGTTTGAAATGATGATTCAGAAAGCTACAGAGAAAGAAATGGAGAGGTTGATGGGTTTAAACATGAGGGTGAACAAAGACAAGAAGCGGAGAATAATTAATGTTTAGAACAATGGAGAAAATAAAGACTTTGAAGCTTTGATCAGAAGCTGGTCTGATAGAAGTATTTATTTTTTTGTGGATGACCTGTTGGGTGGGAGGGAATATGAAGTCATTTATAGATTATGTATCTGTGCATAGTTGATGGAAATGGGTGAAACATCATAGTTGTTGGCTTACAATGTAGTCAACATTGTTTGGGAGGCCTTTTGTTAAAGGTATGAAAAAGAGAGTGAGAAAGTAAAAGGGAACATTGAAGGGCTTGCAGATGGTTGGCTTCAGAAAGCTAAGGCTTGCACAGTGCATATTTGTAAGGACATGAGGAAGTAAAGTGACTTAGACGGCTTTGATAAGCTGTGGAAAACATGAATTGTTGACAATAGTACATGGTGAGAGAAATCAGTTTGGGAAGTATTTCAGCAGTATTACATATACTAAAATAGTCAGCTACAATTTCTTGGAATGGCAATGAAACTTTTAAGACATGTGGCATGGAGTTATTAGAAATTCCCAGACTGAGACTGAAATCAGTCTAATGGGATCAGTGCTCTACCTCTTTTAACAAATTCAAAATAAATATATGAGGATGATAGATTAGCTACCACAAATTATGAAAGTATGGCACATTACAGGCAGATTATAAATATATGTGATAAGATTATGAAAAGGTACTGGAAGGAAATAAGATGTTTTTGAATAGATGGGAAGGCCTATACCAAACAGAAGTAGGTGCAGATTAGCTACAGTGGCTGTTTTGGTTTAAGAATCAGTTATTAGAGTGGGAGTTCATTTTTTAAAGTGAAATTATTTTTGATATCAATGGTGGTTAAAAGAAAGACAGAGAAATTATTTAAGAGAGAAGACAGTTTACCAGTACAGGTGAGAGACATGATGAGTTGAGTTGAGTTGAAAGGTTGGGATAGGATCAAGACAGAACCCTATATCTTACAAATTGGAACTGTGGGAGGATACTTAGGTAAGCTGACAACAAGAATCTAGCTTCTTTTTCTATTATTTCTCCATTACTCTTCACCATACTCTCTTACGCATTTAGTTGTACTATGTATAGAACCTCATCACAATTGCATTTTATTATATATGCACTACTCTTGTTTATTGGCTGTTTTTAATCCTTATGTGTAAATATGTTTTTTCTCATAGTTTGTTTGCTCCAGAGCTGAACCTGCAAATGTTCCACAGGGGCTAGTGCTCAACTATTTACCAAAAATTAACTAATCTAAACTAAATCAAACTAAAATAGTGTTATCCCAGAAGTAAGGTTTTAGGCTAAGTCCTGCAGTCACAGTAAGTCCAAATTAGATCCTACTGGGTTGACATACATCAAAGTGGACCAGTTTATCATAAAGGCACTGAACCAGCTTCATGGTGCTTCATATGGTAGCTCCTGTCTGCCTGAGGACAAGCCCAAAGTTGACTCTAGGATATTATCATAAATAGGGAAACATTTGAAAAAATATATCAGAGGTAATTGTCTTTGCAGAGTGTTCTTTTTAATAGGAAAGTTAAAGAAAATAGTCTTAGCATTTACTTTTGCAATATCAAAATGGAGTAATTAGTTGCTTAGTGGTGTTAATCCATTTGTCTAAATAGTAAACTGTATGCCATTTGCTATAAGAAGAATACAGGAAAAAGAAGTACTGAGTGCTTTTTTTGCTTATCAGTATCATTTTCAAATGCGGTAACTTGATATCAACTCATCCAGATATGAGAATAATGGCTTATTTCGGCAATAAAAATGTAACATTTTCTTTTGACTTTCCGCAGTGTTCTCTAACTTTTATTCTTCAGGTTTCAGGTATGAGTTTAAAGCATAGTAAAAGGATGCACTTTATTTGACTGTAGTTAGTACAATCAATTAACATACTACTAGCAGCATGTTAGCTTTATCCATGAGCAGAGGAGTTAAAAACCTCAGCCCCTGTCCTTGGTCAGTAATGTTATGATTACACACTCTTTCAAATGCCTGAATAAAAGTATCCAATCATCCTCAGGCTTATACTTAGTGGCATTAATCCCTCTCTAACATAGATGATGAACAGTTGGGGTAGTTTGTTTAGATGCTTTATTACAAACACATCAGAATGGATAGCAGCATCATAAAATATAAACAAACTGATTAACAGACACACCTTACAGTTATAAATGTTTACATCTCAACGGTTTACTACAAAATGGCAGTCAAGCTTGCACGTGCTCAGTATTTATTATACATTTGTGCAAGCCCTTAGATAGATTCTTAAAGGTATATGCGCACACATTGAGCTATGTCCTCCCTCATAAAAAGATTTCCCTTAGTTGAAGATAACATTAGAGTTAGACATGCATTATTATAGACATTAGAAACATGTTCATGTTCAAGTTCCTGTGTATCTATAACATGGTCTGGAAATGCGACCAGATCTAGTAACTAAACAATCTGGACTGGGTTTAGCAACAAGGACAGTTTTCAGTCCATAACTCTTATCAGGAACTTCTGGATTTGTCACTGGAATGGAACGTTCTATGGAACTTCCTCTGGAACTGAAACACTGGACAACTCACTCTGAGATAAAGAGTCTTTCTCACAGGCTATGTGCTGTGGTTTAGGCTCAGACACCTGCATCAAATGCTTCCAATTCAGCCTAAACTCTACTCCTTGTGATTCCACAATGTACAATCTCGGCTCTGAGCAAATATTCTTCACGACTCCAATCCTATCATAACCTTTGGACATTTGCATCCTTACCACTTCTCCTCGTAATGGATTGAGCAGTTTGCTGGTTTTATCTGGGTTAAACATTTCTTCAATGGATTGGTTTTTGCTGACCTGTTGTTCTTGACACATAGAACCAACAAGGGACTACTGATTGTTAATGTGGTTCTGGTTTGTCTTGACAGAAGTCTCTGGGCAGGTGAAGTAAGATGTTTATCACAAGGAATATTTCTGAGATTCAAGAGATTCTATCAAACATCACTATTGTCTGATTTTGACTTTTCTAGTAACTGTTTTGCACTTTGAAGTATACATTCTGCAAAACCATTTGACTGTAGATACTCTGGGCTACTCATGACATGAGTAAAGTCCCACTCTTTGTCAAATCTTGTGGTCTACCATGGATTGCAAAATGATGCTTCATCTTAGTAATGACAGTACTGGATGCTAGGTTAGGAAGCAGGTCAGTCTCAACCCAATTTGAATAAGAGTCAGCAAACACCAGATATTGTTGACCACTCCATTCGAAAATGTCAGTAGCTACTGTCAACAAAGGTAGTCCAGGAATCTGGTTTACCTGAAGTGGTCCTTTCTGTTGATGTGGCTTAGTGCTATTACATACAGAACAAGATGAAAGCACTCTCTCAATGTCTTGTGACATAAAAGGCCAAAATACTAGTCCTCTCACCTTCTTTTGGTAGCGTCTGCTCCTGGGTGACCATGATGCACGATAGTAATGTACTCTTGTTGCAACAACTTTGGAACAATTACTTTTGGACCTTTCATAATGATGCCATTGTCAGATAAAATCTCATCTCTGTATGGAAAATAAGGTTGCACTTCTTGAGGTAAACTTGATTGCTTTGATGGCCATCTTTGTTGAATTAAGTGAATGAGCCTCTGTAAAAGTGGCTTGGTGCCTGTATAATCTCTCAGCTCATCAAGACATGTGGAAGAAATATTTCTCACTTCCATGACTTCAATATCCGGGTTCTCATTCTCATGCTGTTCTGTGGTGTTTCTGGGTGATCTGGATAATGTATCAACAAGATAAAGAAGTTTGCCTTTCTTGTAGACAAGAGTGGAATTATACTTTTGCAATGTCAACATCACATGTAATCTGGCTGGAGGTGTATCCATAGGCTTTCTCAAGATAATGACTAGAGGTTGGTGGTCTGTTTCGATCTAGATAAGTGTACCATAACCATAATAATGGAACTTTGAACATGCAAACACAATTGACAAAAGCTCTGTCTTGATCTGAGCATACTGTATTTCAGTTTGGGTAAGAGTTCTGTATACATAGGCAACAGATTGACCCTCTTGTAGAATAACTGCACCTAGACCAAATCTGAAATGAAAATGAACCAAATGAAAGAGTGACTGGTTTATGAAAATCATAGTTTTTGAGAGTTGGTGGATGGGCAGTTCTCTGTTCCAGGACATCAAATGCTCTTTGGTGCTGTTCTAACCAAGACCATGATACACCTGCACATGTCAGATCTCTAAGCAGTGCTGAAAGTTGGCTGAAGTCTAGAAAGAACGTGCCTTGATAGTTAATCATTTTTGAACGCCAATTTTGATAGTTAATCATGCCAAGAAAATGTTGCAGGGCTTGAACATTATCTGGAGCTGGCATCTTGAGAATGGCTGTTTGCTTAGTAGGGTCTGGTCATAGGCCTCAACTAGTAAATAAATTTATTTTTATTTTATTTATTTTACATTTGTTGACCGGGCTAGTCTAGCTGGATACATGTCCTTTTTCAGTAGAGGCCCGGGGAGAAAAGCTCCAAACAAAAAGAAAAGAAACACCATACATTTAACAGTGAATAGTAAATAGCATAACATAGAGACAAAATAGTTAGAGAAAAACAGTGTGCTTACATATTGGTTAAATAACAATCACATAATTGTATAGATAATCTGAAGATAGTTTACGTTGTGGGGTTGAGAGGTTAAGTTAGTAAAATCTGGGATAGGGAAGAGTCAATGGTGGATTAAGACAATTGAGGTTAGTCTGGTTTAGGACATGGGCATGACCAGTGGGACTTGAAGAATTCTTTGAGGTGATTTTGAATTGATTAATCGAGGTCATGAGTCTTAGGTTATTTGGTAGGGAATTCCAGAGCTTTCCGATGGAGTTGGCATAGAGGGCTTCACCTCCTGAGTTATTAGATTTAATGGTTAGTACCTGGACACTATTTGCCGACGGAGGATTTTAGGTTGGAGTAAGGGGTCAGTATTTTACTCAGTGAGGGGTTCTATCCGATTGGTAGATTATTTTAAAAGCTTCAATGAGTTGGTTGAGCTTGAGAAGGTTGGGCAGTTCTAACCAACCGAGTGCCATTAGGTTGAGGCAATGGTGAGTGATATGGGGTTCCTGTTACAAATCTGGCTATGTGATTGTAGGCAACAGAAAGTTTGTTGAGCTCACGCTTATTGAGGAACAAATTACTGGGGAGGCGTAAGGAGGGTGGAGAGGAGATGAGTGTGAGCAATGGTTAGTTTGGTAAAAGGGGTTAAGTAGTTCTTTATTCTATACATAGAGCCGAGTTTCTTATTTACGGACTTAATGGTTAGGTTAATGTGAATATCAAATTTAAGCTTGTGATCAATGGTCACACCTAGTAGTTTGGTATGAGAGACGGCTCTATGATGGTACCATTTGTGGATACCACATGGAATGTGTTGTCTGCATTTGGTGGCTCTTTACCAAGGGAGTATTTGCAGATGGGGGAAATAGTAATAATTTGGTTTTAGTTGGATTAAGTATTAGTTTCAGTTCAGAGAACCATTTTTCAACTATAGTAAAACAGTTTTGGGTTATTGCTTGAAGTTTCAAGAGGAGGCATCAGAACAGATTAAGGTGGAGTCATCTGCATATTGGATGCAGGTATTATTGGGGATGACTGAGTGAAGTTCATTTATGAAGACGGAGAAAAGAAGAGGACCAAGTATAGAGCCCTGAGGATGGTGTTTGGAAGTAGGTCAGATAGCCTGTTTTGCCATTGGACAGCTTGCTTCCTACCAGAGAGGTAGGCATTAAACCAACTTATGGCTGGGTAGTCGAGATGTAAGGTTTCCAGGGTGTGAAGTAGATGCTGGTGATTAACCATGTCGAAGGCCTTCGATAGGTCAAGAAAGAGAGCAGAGGATGTTAATTTATTATTACGGTTGTTATTGATAGAGTCGACAAAGGAGAGGAGGGCAGTGGTAGTACTATGATGGGGAAATGCATGTTGGGTATGGGACAAAAGATTGTTAAGGGTAAGGTAGTGAAGGAGTTGTTTGTGAACACACCGTTCCATGACCTTAGCTATTGGTGACAATATTGCTATAGGTCGGTAGTTGGAAGTTTCCGTGGAGGTTCCTCCTTTGTGAAGAGGGATGATATATGAGATTTTCCAAATAGAGGGAATGGTAGTTTCAGTTATAGTTCTGTTAATCAAGAGTGATACGGGATAGGCAATGGCATCTGACGCTATTTGTAAGTATTCAGCTGGGAGCTGGTGCTAGTGTGGTTGGTTTAAGTTTTTTAAGAGGGTGCGTATAGGAGGTAGGTACAGGTTGTAAGTTAAAAGATGGGTGAGATGGGTCTTTAGTATGAGTTACCGGTGAGGAGGAAGTGGTAAGCTGACTGGCTAGGGACTGTATGGGCACAATAAAAAGAGTTAAAAGCATTGGCTATTTTTCTGGTTCTTTCCCAATGAGTTTCTCTGGAGTGGGGGTAGTGGATTTACCCGGATGGAGGAGGTTGTTAAATCCAGAATTTCTTTGGGTTATTTTGGTGTTTATCCTGGAGATGACAGAAGTACTGTTTTTATCTTGAGTAGTGGCTGTTTTAGTAGTGTTTCTGAGCTGTTGAAACTTGATGCGATCTAGTGGAGTTTTGGTAGCTCTCCATTTATCCCAGGCTTGGTTACAGTTTAATTTTAGATTTAGTTTCACTAGAGAGCCAAGGTGCTATCCGCTCCTTGGTTCTGATTATTCTGTTTGGAGCATGAGAGTCAAGTATCTTCAGGAATGTGTCATTAAAGTATGCCACACTCTCTTCTAGGGTAGAGTTTTAGGATGGACCAATTACAGGATTTGAGTTCTGCAAGGAATAGTTTTGGGACAAATTTCTTCTTGTTCCTGACAATTCTATAAAAGGGAGGGTTAGTAGGTGGGCACTTATGTTTTAGTATATAAGTTATAAGGTGGTCACTGAGGTCATTGGGAATAGTCCCTGTGGTGTAGTTGTGTGTGTCTTTGTTGGTAAGTATCCAGTCAATGATGCTCTCGTTTTGCTGAGCGTAACCAATTCTGGTTGGAGATGAAATATTTTGGGAGAAACCATACAAGTTGATGGAGTGGGGGTTTATGAGTGAGGAACAGTGGGACCAGTTGATGTTGAAATCGCCTAGTACTATGGTTTCTTGAGGGTAATTGCAGGCTAACCAGCTAAGCATCTGCTCAAGGTTTTCTGAATTATTCCCAGGTGGAATGTAAATTACAATGAGATTAATGCATTTTTGGGTGTTTAGGCAAATCTTTAGGGCAATAAGTTCTATGTTAGAGACCTTTGGAGGTTGGAGTGGATTAATAATGATATTCAGTGTATGTCTGAACATTACGGCTATTCCCCCACCCCTTTTGTTGATCCGATCAGCCCTAAGGAGATTATATCCAGGAGGAAGAATTTCTTCATCCATGGTGGCTGGTTTGAGCCATGTTTCTGTTAGGCACATAATGTCGGGGGACTGGGTAGCTAGCAGAGCGTGTAAATTATGTACCTTGTTGTTTATACTTCTTAGATTAAGATGGAATATGAGGAGGGAGTTGTTAGATGTCCGGGTGGAATTAAAGGAGTTAGAGTCTGGGGCCGTGATAGGGCCTGGGTTGGGGTGGATGTCCCCATCTATGGTGATACATTTTTTCAGGTGGACTAAGAATCTTTGGAGTTTGAATAACAACTTAAGATTAGATTTACTGGTGGATACTTTGGGGTGGCGGAGGGTGAGATGCTGTATATTGGTGCTAAGTGTATTAGTAGGGTGGAGTGAAGGTGTGATAGGGTTGTAGGGGAGGTTTGAATTTGTGGTAGTGTAACTCTTAGGGAAGAATTCCGAGAGTGCTTGGTTTTCATATCTGGTTGAGTAATACGGAATTAGGAGGAGTGAAACTATAGGAAGGATAATAGAATATGTGGTTTTGTCCATGATATAGCAAGAGGAAGGCCAGTGTGTATAAAGAAGCAGTAGAGTTTACTTGGTAGTTAGGGAGGGCCGAGAGTGTGGGAGGAGAAGTGGCAGATTGAGGGGCGGTTGTGATTGGTAGAGAGTGAGGGGGATGGGCTAACAACCTAATAAATGTAGAGGTAGTGGGGGTGGGATATGGGGGCAGGGTGGGGCTGCTGCGCCCGCAGCGGCTAGGCGCGGCGGCGCGGGAATACACCACCAGGAGTCTGCAGGGTCCCAAAGGTAACTATGTGTAGGTTCTGCAGTCTGTTATTACAGTAAAATATTTTTCAAAGGGACAGGTCTTAGTTGTTTGGCAGTGTAGTTACTGTTGCCAGTTATGATATAGGTACTGACTAGTTCCTGCCCGCAGAACACTTTCCTGGTGAGCACTTTAATGGTACAAATATGGTACAAATAATTGTTTTACCCTTAAAACTGTTTAAATGAATACAACCTTTCTTAAGGTTTAGGCAGGTCTGTGCATTCGCACTGGGTTGGAGTCCGTAGATAAATCCTGGGAGCCACGCGGTAGAGGATAGTGAGGGGGGCTTCCTAGGATGAGATAGGGAAAAGGACAACAGTTATAGTGACGCAGTAATAAGTATACAGGCTGTTATCCCTAACTTAGAGTAATCAGCTTAAACCAGAAGTTTATGACCAACATAAGTAGCTTCATGTAGTCTGAATTTGCATTTCTGTGGATTGAGCCTAAGATTCACTTGTCGTGCTCTTTCCTGAACTTTTCTAAGATTTCTGTCATGCTCAACTTCACCATTATCTCTGCTAATATATTGTCTACTATAATAGCACAAGGATACCCAGAAAAAAATTTGCTCCATTGCATGTTGAAAGACTTCATTTGCAAATTTTATTCCAAATAGCATTCTCAAAAATCTGTACCTTCAAAACTGAGTACTGAAAGTAATTATCAATGAGGATTTCTTGTCAATCTGAATTTGCCAAAATGAACTCTTTGCATATAAGACAAAAAAAGTAGTGGCATTTGGCATCAGAGCTGCAACATCTTCAACTGTATGCATTGGATGATGAGGTCTTTTTAATGCCTTGTTCAAATCTTGTGGATCAATACATATTCTGATATCATCTGAGATTTTCTTATGAGCTACCCCCATGGAAGATACCCACTCAATTGGTTCATCTACTGGACAAATCACACCTTGTTGCACCATTTTATCTAGCTCAGATTTGACTCTGTCCTGCATAGCTAATGGAACTTTCTGGGCTGGCATTATAACAGGACAGACATCTGGGTCTAACTTCATGGAGTTCACAGCTGGAAGTTTGATTAGTTTGTCTTCAAAAAGATCAACATAGGTAGAAAAAATATGTTGTGTGAAATTAGAGTAGTGGTCTTTCAAGCTAACCTGAAGGACTTCCTTATTAAATGAAAGCAGTCCCATTTACAAATTGTCTTTCAGTCCTAATAATGACTGGATGTGCCTTTGACCACATAAAATAACAAGTCATAACTTCTCCCAGAAGAGTAACATAAAAGAACTACTGAGCCTTCAGTCTAAATTTCTTCACCACCATAAAAAACACACTTCACACACTTTGTCATATCAAGCCTTTCACCATTACATACTTTAGAAAATGTTTCTGCTGTCATAACATTGCCCATGGAACCTGTATCAACTTTCAGCTCTATGGGTTTTCCATTTATCCGAACAGTACAAAATACCTCATTCTTTGCCTATAAATGTACTACATTAACTGTTTCATGAAGCACTGACACACCATCAACATAAAAAATACATGATGTAGGGTCACAGCTTTCCATTTGATCAACTCATTTCTTGAAATGTTCCCTTTTAATAAAAGAATGTTTGCCTTTTGATTTACAAACCTTCTGGAAATGATTCCACTTATTGCATTTGTGGCATTGCTGACTGAAAGCTAAATATTTTTTCCTTTTAGATTCATGATTTCCACCACAATTACAACAGTTGGCAATGAAACTAGGTTGGGGCCCATGCTTTAAGCTTGATGACTCACTCTTATGCTTCACAGAGACTGTGCAAACTCTGGAACATGCTAGAAATCTCAACAGTTTCCCAGTGGGTGCTGCAGGGGCTACAGTTGCTGCCATGTGCTTGGGCCTGTTTCTTTTAACTACATGCTGCATACTATCAACATGAGCTCTACAGGTTACAGGAAGCATGCACTTCTCATTTATAAGCATGATTTGTGCTTTTTCTGTGAGCTTGTATATCTGACAAATCCCAATGGCCTTATTCAAAGTTAAATCACTGTCGCAAAGCAAAATCTTTCTCACAGTATCATCCTTAATACCATACACAAATCTGTCTTTTATCAATTAATCTCTTACATTACCAAATCTGCACATTTAAGACTTATTTCTCAAATCAGTTGTATATGCTGCAAAGGTTTCACCAGACTTTTGATACCTTGTATAAAATAAGTGTCTTTCCATTATAACATTTGCCTGAGGGTTGCACATTTCTCTGAATTTACATTTTAAGCACTCAGTGTCTTTCCTTGACTCAGTCAGTACAACAATATGATGGTTTCACCCTCTCCTGCAAAGACAGCAGGTGCATACACAAATGACCTCTCCCTTTCAATGGCTTCTGACCCAGTTAAATTAAGTAGAATAAATGCATTTGTATGGTCATCTTTATCAGAAAATATATGGCGTATGAAAATGTCATACTCTTGCTCAAACACTCTCCAATTCTCTGAAATATTATTGTCAAATACAAATGCACTGGGTTTTCAAAATTCATCTGCCATGCCAACAAAGTATATACAAACACACTGAAAATATGGCACTTATAATTATGTACAAACAAGATGTGCTGTGAGAGCTTGTAATAACATTCAAATGCACAATAAACTCTTCAAAATACTGTACTTTATGAAATATGCTGTGAAGTGGCTGTATCTTGTGAAATAACTATACTGTAATACTGCACAAGCATGCAAACACTTCATACACTTCTTTTTTATTTATTTATTTATTTTATTTTTGTTAACCGGGAAAGTCCGACTGGACACAGGTCCATTTTCAGTGGAGGCCCGGGGAGAAAAGCTCCATGATACAATACAATATTAGATTAAAACAGTACAAAGGAATTCTTAACATTTATAAGTAGTACAGAGGACCATTTACATGGCATGTGATAACTCTAGTAGAATATACAATCAGTACTCTAGTAGAATATACAATTAGTACAAATAATACAAATATATATAAACATTTTTTTTGTAGAAATACTAGTAAATATAAAGTTGTAATACATTTATGCTTTAGTATAACCGAGAAGTAAATAAATGCCCATAGTGGCATAAAATAGGGTAAAGGTATAGGTAGGATGAGAGTAAGATAAGCACTGTTAGGTATTGTGTTAGTCTAGAAACAGATTAGAGTGTTCTTCAGGTAAGGGATATGGTACAGAACAGTACAAGTGTTGGAATGTTTACTGCTGTTAGATTGATGAAATGTTAGGATGAATCTGTGGGACAGCAGTAGAGCTCAGTAAAGGAAAATGTTGTAGTGTAGCATAGTCCTTGCAACTGATATCTTCTTCTATACTTCTGATAGTTCGGATATTTTTTATTAATACGAAAATATGTGTTTAGTGAAAATGCGGTAGTTTCCTCTTATTTTATTCATTTTATGCAATTCGGACTTTATTTCAAACATTTTCCATAGTAATTTTAATATTTTTAACATTGGACATATTGGTTTATTTAAATATCATTTAGAGCATTCTGTATGTTTCATTTCATATTTTGTGAATAAGAAATGATGTGAGGAAGTTTTAACATTTGAAATTTGTTTCTAACCTGCTTTGCAAATTATACGTGCAATAGGGATGATCCACTCCTCTGTATTCCTCAATACCAACCGGATGCCTTCCAGACTTAAATTGGAGAAACTGGAACACTTTCTGGCAACAAGTCGTTTTGGCCATGCCTCTTCTGACAGCATGTCCTTTTAGACATGCCACTTCTGACACCATGTCGCTTGACCCTTTCTAACATAGATGACCAATAGTTAGGGTAGTTCATTTAGATGATTTATTACACAGAAACCCATCAGAATGGATAGCAGCATCATAAAAATATAAACAAACTGGTTAACAGACAGACCATACAGACATACATGCTTACAGCTCAACAGTTTACTACAAAATGGCAGTCAGGCTTGCACATGTTCAATATGTATACACTTGTGCAAGCCCTTTGATAGCATCTCAAAGGTACATACACACACATTGATCTACACTTAGGAAATAATTTAATATAGATTCTGGCATCAAGAGCTGAGTTTCCCTCTAATACTCATGTGTGTTTGGTTAAGAATAACTTGGTCACTGTCAAGCTATGTCTTGACATGCAATCCCATCACCCCAGCTGTTTCATCTCCATAAGTTGTTATCTCCAACTCTATTTCTTGGGTCTTTATTCCAAGCTGAATTCTAAGATAATATGTGGATATATTCAACTGTCCTCTAGCTATATACTGTATCTCTCCAGTCTCTGACAGGGTGTCCCAATGTCTGGCAGGCTGAACTCTGAATGCATACAAGAAAGATATTATATTCTTAGTCAAATCTTGTGTGGAAGTCCTTTTATTCTGCACTCTTTAAACATTTGTGTCACTGACTTCATGGGTATACTTCAAAGATCAGCTTGCCAATGTTCTAACTGCTAAGACTAAATAAAATAACTGCTGTGTAATATATACTACTGCAGGATTTGCATGTTGGTTGTAAAAGTACACACACCTTTGGTGATAAGGATGTTTTGCAAGTTATAAACATCCAGTTTGCAATATATGATCACCAGTGCTAATCGGATATGTCATGGGCAGGGGTATAAGTCTTAAATACCACACCTGCTACCAATATGATGAGAAAACAGGCATTGTGGAATTTGTACCACTCCCAAACAAGATATGATCACAAGAATATGATTGCCTTTATGAGCTTCTGAAAAGTATTAACTACAGCATAGTGTCTTTTTAGGCATGTCACGCTGACAAACTTTGTGATGTAGCAACACCAACCAAAGGGAATCCAAAAGTTTTACTGCTCAATGCCAGGACCTAAATGAGAAATTCCACTCTCTCTACAGGCACTCCTCACCCTGGAAATGTGGACATCTTTGCAGTCACTGAGACAAAGTTTAAATTAAATCCATGGAGAACTTTCTGTCAGTGCAGATCTGCAATGTCTTCCACATATTCAGGCAAGCCACCACACAGGCAGATACAAAAGTGCAGGTGTCTCAATCTATATCAACAAGAAACTTACCTCAAAACTAGTCAGACAGAATGATGCTTTTCAGCTTCTCCATGTTCACATTTCCATAGGCAAAGCCCAGTTTCATATCTTTGCAAGCTATAGGTCACCCTCTATAATCCAACGAAGTCATAATTTGTACTTAGACACACTGGAAGCCCTCACCATTCACCCCAATACCATATTCATAGATGACTTCAACTACCCTGTTATAAACTGGGGCATTCAAATGACCCCAGACTTACAGTACTAGAGATTCTTGGACTTAGTAACACAATATCGTCCATACACCCACTAGAGATGCAAACATATTCAAGTTGGTACTCACAAACATGTGAGAATGCTATCCCTCACCCCCAGTATAGTGTCCTCTCTGTTAAGGTCAATCCATAAAGCTGTATCCTTCATAATAAAAATCATTTATGTGACCTTGGCTAACCCCACAATGTTTATGAACTAGTCTAAGGCAAATGTTCTACTACTAAATGATTACCTGTCAAAGTCATACCTCTCAACTGTACAGATTTTTGCAGAATGCCCAGATTTGTGCCTCATATTTTTGTCCTGTTACTCATAAAATTGTAGTTTACTGGCGAATCATTGCCAAATCCTTGCAGACTGAAGTAAAAAAATAATGACAGACATTTCAGATTCAGACTTCATATGCTTTAGAAAATTCATGCTAATGCAAAACCCATTATTCTTCATCTTTTTAAGTTTATAGGAGCAATATTTCAAAATTGCCCCTATTTTGGGGCCTTTAACCCCACCCCATTATTTATGGATTTGCCCACATTTCTTACTCTAAGAGATTGAGAGCCATGGTCAAAGTTTCAAGCTACCCAAATACTGAAAACACAGCTGCCAATGCAGAATGGTTCAGAGAAATCTTATATAATAGTGCCAATAAATGCATAGAGACAGCTGTGCCTGCCTACCAAAAATAAGCCCAGAACTATCTCAAAAATAAACCATGCTGATGGAATCCAACATAAACAGGCTGTACAACAAAAAAAAAAAAAACAAAGTCATAGTCAGTTATACCCAGCATGATAAAAACTTTTTCATCAATCTAAATGAACAATTAAGAGAGTAAACTAAGTCTACTAATGCCAATTTTCAGGTAAAGATAGCCTCCCAAGCAAAGGACAACCACTAGGCTTAGCAAAGGACAACCACTAGGCTTTCTTTGGCAGTTTGCAGAACTAACTGTAAATGGAGCCACCTACAGGAAGACGGAATATATAGCAAATCTGCTGGCTGACAAATTCAGCTCCAGTCTGCCCCTTCCCCTGGCCAGCCCTATGAAATACTATCAGACAACCCCCACCCAAGTATTGTTAGTGACCAGGTTCTAAATGTCTTCCCTAAGGCCAAAAACAGTACATCAATGGTCCTCAATAACATCCCGGAAAGCCTCCTAAATAACTTGAAACTTGAATTGTCGCAACACTGAAGTCAGTGTGTAATCATGCCTCCCAATAGGCTTTGAACCACACAAATGGAGAACTGCAAAAATCATGTCTCTGCACAAGGGTTGGCCATCAATGGTCTCCATAAACTACAGACCCATAAGTCTGACTAGTCTCATATACTAGGCCATGGAAAGAACTATCATGAAAATGGTTAATCAGGACATAGAAAACCTTTAATCATGGGATCTATCCCAGCTTGTTTTGGTAAGCGGAAGATCATGCCTACTCAGCCTGGGGGAATTCGTTGAGCAGGTCACTAAGGCAGTGGATGAGGGACAAGTGGTACATACTGTCTATCTTGATTTGTCTAAAGCATTTTATGCAATACCCACTTAGGCACTTTAAACAACTTAATAGATATTGGCATAAGTTCTTATGTTACACTTTGGATAGCCAGCTGACTCTCAGATAGGACCCAGGAAGTCATGATATGGGATATCACCTCCACAAAGAGACCTGTCACTAGACGTGTCTCCCAGGGGTCTGTGTTGGGTGCATTCATTTTTGACACCTACTTCCGGAAAGTCATGCCAGTGTCAAGGGCCTCTTGCTGATTGAGTTTGCAGATGACTGCAAAATAGGAGCAGTGATAGAATTCACCCTCCCCAAGGCACTAACATCCTACAGGAAAGACTAACACAGACAACTGACTAGTACCAAAGCAACAGTTTAAAATTCAATGTCAAAAAATGTTAGCCACACTGGGAAATTACCTCATCAATAGCACACCTCCTAAGTACAGAACTAGTAGTCAGGGATTTGGGTACACATGTAGATAGCTGCCTGGCCTTCTTCCAACATGTGTCAGGGGTAGTAAGGAAATCATTCTATATTGCTTAACTCATAAAGAAGGGCGTGACATCTAGGTCTAAGGAAGTCATTCCCCAGGATTCATGAAAGGAAATATTCTGTGTAGGAGCAGTGTAGCTGTTCCTGCACAGAATATGGCCACTGAGCGATCCACAAACACGCCATTTTGACGTGCACAAGCAGCCCTACACTGTTTTTGCACAGAAAGCCATGCAGTATGCTAATCAGCTCATTTGCTAGTGAAAACCATGCAGATGAGTTGATTTAGCGATCCTGCAAGGAGGCAGGTCTCTATGCAGGAGCAGTGATATTTGTAGAAATGTATTCGGTTAGTAACCAAATACATTTCTGCAAATAAGTAAATGGAGGCCTGACAGTGCCCAAAAAAGCATGTATTAAATAGATTGGGCATGCCAATGGCCAAATATATGGCCATTGGCATGGAAAATCGCCCAATAATTAAAAAAAATAAAATTTAATTTATTTTTGGCCGATCTCGGCCATTTAAGCATGGGGAAGCATTTCACAAAGGCGATGACGGGGAAAATAAAAAAAAAAAAGGGAAAAGACAATTGTAGGAGAAATCTGCATTTTGCCATGATAGTCACTGTCATGCAGAAAGTAAACAATGGCAGGGAACAGTGGTTGCTAAGGCAAAAGACTCTTGTGTACTACAGTAACTATGGAGTAAGGTAGCGGGGTATGTTAATGAGGGGACACATACTGAATCATAAAATTCTTCTAAATGTCACACTGCACCTAACCATGTAGATGCTCTAACACCACCTTGTAGACAAGAGGAGCAACTAACATGAAAAGGGGGTGTGTCATCCTTGCCGTAGGGACACTGTAGCTCTGTTGGCTGGGTTTGTGCTTTGCTAAACACAGCTAAGTGAGGGGGTGTGTCTGAGGCTATATAGTCTTATTCCATGAACTGAGGAGCGTGTTTGCAGGCAGGGGAGGGCATTTCTTGCTGTTTACACTAGCTAAATGGGTCTGGGTGGTGTGCCAGGGATTAAACAGGAAGCACATAGGAAAAGTAAAAGGAAATAACAGAACAAGGGAAATGCAGTACAGACAGCAATATGGGATACTGCTACACACAATGGGCCATGTAAAGCACACAATAATACAGCTGGCAGGGGGTTGCATAGCTGAAAATGGGAGGAGATGTAAAAAAAAATAAAATAAAGAGCAACAGCACAATAAAGGAGAACTAAAGTAGAAATCACTAATACGGGACTCTTTAAACTTACAATGGGCAGGTAAAGCACATACCAATACAGCTGGCAGGTGGCTGTATAGCTGAAAGTGGGAGGAGATGTACAAAAAAAAATTAAAAAAGGCAACAGCAGAATAAAGACAATCATACACAAATTACCAGCAATGCCTCTAAAACTCACAGTGGTCAAATCAAAGCCATGATTAATATAGCTGACAGCTGGCATGTATCATAGTCAGCCAATCATACATGCAGCATCTGCAGCACAACAGTATAAAGTATGGAAACACCTTACAGTCCGTTTTTTCTCACAAACTCTGCAACATTGGTGTATACATGCGGGGGAGTTTTAGCTGGAAAAATGTTAAAGGGTGCCATTGCTTTGATCCATCAGTATGTACTAGAGTCTCAGAGTGGAGAGGAGGATAATGCTGAAAACCACCACTGACCAAGGAGGAGGTGAAGAATGTTCTGACCCAGATCTGGTGATAGTAGAGCACTTCAGGGTAGACAGAGACATACTTCAGTAACTCAGAGCTAGAACCAACAGAAGGAACCCATCCCAGTGGATACCAAGTTATGTGTGGCCTTAAGAATTCTAGCTACAGGTATTTTCCGAAGACCTACTAGGGACATCATGGTGGTCTCACAGGCATCTGCATCCAGGGCACTCCACCAGTTCCTGGATGCCATGCTACCACATGACAGTGAGCACATTTACTTCCTCAACAACCGTGAGGAGAGTACCAGCAATATGCATCTCTTCCACCAAGTAGCAGAATACCTGGAGGTACTGGGTGCTATAGACTGCATGTACATCCACATCCACATCAAGGCATCACCTGGTAAACAGGGTAGGGTCTACATAAACCACAAGGGCTTCCCCCTCCATCAACTGCCAGGCCATGTGCAATGCCCAGGGCATTATCATGAATGTGTGTGCTGGCAGCCCTGGAAGCTATCACAATTCCCATATCTGCCATTCATCACAGCTACACCAGGCATTTACCAGTGGGGGCATCCCGTATGGCCATCTGGTGGTGGATGCTGGCTATGCACTAGAGCCATGGATGATGACTCCCATCAGAAATGCATACACACCCACACAAGAATGCCATAATGAGGCACATGCACAAACTAGGATCATTATAGAGCATGTGTTTGGGATGCACAAGTCACAGTTCCACTGCCTTGACATATCTGGTGGAGGCCTGCAGTACTCTCCAGCCATATGTGCACACATGTTCATAGTATGTGCCATGCCACACAATATGATCGTGTGGAAGCAGCTGCAGCAGGAACAGCATGGGGAAGGGCCATACAGCCCACCACAATTGCCAAGGTCCCCACAGGCATAGTGGGACTCACAGGAGAAGGCCCCTGAGCCTGCTCCCGTAGGCAGATGGAGGCGTGCCCAGTATTCTCAGGCCTTGGCAAAGAGGCAACACATAGCACACACACTGACACTGTTCGGACCCCAGGGACTGATACCTCTCTCTGACTTGCACACATAGTAAAATGGATGACACACGCATCACATTACCTGTAACATATAATATATAGACAGTGTACTGTGTTAATCCAACACAAGCAGCCCTCAAGCACTGTCCTCATAACTGCTGCAAGTACAAGGTAAGTCAGTCTTCTTAACAATAAATGAATGGAATAGTATGTTCTGCTAGCATATCTATGATAATGCTACATGCATGCAAGGGAATAAGGTGGCCTACTGGGATAGCAGCACACAGCTGACAGCTATGTGGGACACCAGGAAATGTCTGGCCAAAACTGGCTTCGACACACTATGCATTAGCACCCAAGGTTGCAAATCCCACTGCAGTGTATGTGTGGAGACAACTAACTGGGGAGTCATAGGTCACAGGCATGGATGTCAGGGTGGGGTCCCATAACCACCCCTTGCACCCACATAGCAATTCAGCTGTAGAAAACCACAGAGAGATGTCTGGTAAAGGCACATAAATGGCAGCAATGTTGAATTAACCCCCTACAGACTCACACAGTGATAGCACAGCAGGATCCGCAGTTGCAGTAAGGCTATGAAGGGTAAAACGTCTGAAACTCAAATGTATGCCAGTACAATTTGACCTGGGCTCTTTACTGATATGCCTCCAGTCCCCAAGACAGGGAACAATAGTATGGTAAATGGAAACAAAATGTAAAGCAAATACAAGCACAGTCTGTGCAAATGTGTACAGTGGACAGGTGTGCCCCCCCCCCATATACCAACATAAATGCAGTAACATATATGTTTGCATGGAAACAACAGTATAGCACACATTGACAGGGTTGTACCAATACACATGAAAACATGTTGCCTGTCCACAATATGTAGGGGTCAATGAGCTATGTGTATGTGTGGTTAATACTGTCTGGATCTGGCCAGCATGTTCTCCTGACAGTCGTCTTGTACTGCCCTAGTTATAGTGCTGCCTTTGACAGAGCCATGTGCAGATAACTGTAGTGCCAACTGTTATGCATGTCAGTGACACCCACTGCTCTGCCACTAACATACTTGGAAATCCCAGTGCTATGTGGAATATGCTACACATATTACTGACATCTTGAAGGAAGTGTAGCAGAGATGCCAAGGCTTTTGTGAATATAAGTGCTGTGTGGTACTGTTGCCAGTGATCATTCTTAATAATCCTTTTTCTCATGTTTGCATTAACAAATAATGGGCATGCCTGCACAGTTGAATTCACTCTGTACCCACACCAATAACTCCCAACCTGACAGCAAGATGTCTGGACAAGGGCAGAAATAAAAGTGGAACAAACGCGCAATGATAGGCATGTGTTGTAAATATCATCCTTACATACTGAAAAAGTTTGTCGGGTGAGGGGTTTGCAGTAGTGGGAATTGTCTGAAAGTTATCTATTCACAAACAGTAATGTCTGTATTATTTTGTAACATCACACTTCAATTATATGTAACTATCTTGCCATAAAATCACAAGTTTACATAGAAAGGATGAAACTTATAGCTAAACACCTGGACAACCTGTCAAAAATGTACAGGTCAGAGATATGCACACACAAGGATATGAGATCTCAGGTTAGAAAGATACCACACAAGCAGGAGATCCCAGGCCGGTATATCACCAGGTTGCTGGACTGTGCACAGCTGTGTGTCATTACTACACTGGCTGTAGCTACACCTCACAAATGGCCTTGTTGGGCAATAATTTACATAGCTGCCCTCATAATATTGGTCTATGCATCATACAACTACTATTAATCTAGTAAAGCACTGTGATGATATGATGATGTCTGGCACTAAGTAATGACACAATTCATTGCAGATTCAGACTACAGATATGTCAGAAAGTATCTGTTAAACAAAACAAGTACCCTGAGGAAAGTCCTGTGTACACATGAGAGGTATGATTGTAGCACACAAAACCCTGGACTGGAGTACACCTATCTCTGGAATGGAGTCCCACCCTAATTATAGAAGGTCACATTGGGCATGTTCCTACACTAAGAGAATCACAGGACATGTTGGAACCCACATCGGAATATATAACTGTATTGTGTATATATGTCCATGCATACAGAACGCTATGTACACCTCAACTGTCCCCGCACACACATATTCGACAGGATTACCCTCAGCTAGCTGTAGGTGGCCCCATGTGTTATATCTGCATTTGTTGCATGACACACACACACACACACACACACATGTATGTATATATATATATATATATATATACACACATATATATATATATATATATATATATATATATATATATATATAGGCAGCAGATAACATATGTCAAGCATACACACATATACATGTGGGGAACTGAGAGACAGACAGTGATACAGAGAGAGACACAGGGGGACACAGAGTGAGTCACACACACAGATACCATGAATGACATACAGTGATGTCCTGCTGTGGACAGTGGCATACCAGTTGTAAACAGTTGTATGTGCCAGCATAAAAGATGAAACCCATTGTGTAACAGTACTGAGGTTGAGTTTATAATATCACATCACCTGCGTGTGTGTGTGTGTGTGTGTGTGTGTGTGTGTGTGTGTGTGTGTGTGTGTGTGTGTGTGTGTGTGTGTGTGTGTGTGTGTATGTGTCCATAGGTCCAAGTATTAGGAGACTCTTCCTACTCAGTACACTTCACATTACTATACTTCACAAGTCTGCTGCTTTTATTCACCTTAGAAGTACCATTGGACACAGATTACTGCCATAAGCTCTGTAGTGCATGCGATAACTGTGTAACACTATAGTAGAAATAACTAGATAGGTAGGGGTTCTAATCTCAATACTGTCAACTGTGTGTGTGTGTGTGTGTGTGTGTGTGTGTGTGTGTGTGTGTGTGTGTGTGTGTGTGTGTGTGTGTGTGAGAGAGAGAGAGAGACAGTTGTGTATGTGAGAATGAGAGGGTGCGTGTTTGTTTGTAGGTGAAACAGTTTTAGGCCATTCCCACCCACAACACTTCCCAGTGCCCCACTTTATCAGTCCTGCTGATGTCCTTCCATTTATTGGCACCTTTCACCAAATGTCAGCCCAGTAAGCTCAGTACTGTGTGATAAGTGCATAACACTATAGTAAAAATCAGTAGCTAGACAGGGGTTCTAATTTCAGCTCTGACAAATGAGCGTGTGTGTGTGTGTGTGTGTGTGTGTGTGTGTGTGTGTGTGTGTGTGTGTGTGTGTGTGTGTGTGTGTGTGTGTGTTTGTATGTGTGTATATGTTGATAAGAAGAAATATTTTGATAAGACTCCCACCCACTGCCCTACCGTATCAGTCCTACTGATTTCATTCCCCTTATCAGCAGCTTTGGCCAGTTGTCAGCCCAATAAGCTCTGTAGAGCATGTGGTAACTGTGTAATACTATAATACAAATAACTAGATAGGCAGGGGTTCCACTCTCAGATCAGCTAAATGTGTGTGTGTGGGTGTCTAAGTGTGTGTGAAAGCATGTATGTTTGTAGGAAGAAGTATTTGATTGGTTTCCCACCCACTGGCATAATTTATCAATCCTGATGATGTCATTCACCTTATCAGCACCTGTGGGCAGTTATTATTCCAGTAAGCTCTGTAGTATGTGTGATTGTGTAACACTATAGTACTACTTGCAAGATAGGCAGGTGTTCTACTCTTAGATCTGGCAAATGTGTGTGTGGGAGTATACATGTGTGTATGACTATGTATGTCTGTAGGAAAAAGTATTTTGATAAGTTACCCACTCACTGGCCTACTGCAACAGTCATGCTGATGTCACTCCTCTTATAGGTTCATAGGTGTGTACTAGGCAAATGGCCCTGGAGCCATTACAAGCTGAGCCCATAGATGTGCCCTGCCATTGTGCCACCCAACTGTAATACCCAGTGACCCCATCAAGTACAGCCACTGGATTGATTCCTGGGGTGAGCATTCTATTACCCATCCACTCATCAAGATATCTCTCGAACAGGGTCATCTAGGTGCTTTGGTTGACATGTATGGGAAGTCTATTCCAGGGCATGTGCAGTCTCTGGGTGAGGAAACTGTCATTCCAGCATATTGCATTGATTGTGGCAATGAGGTCAAGGTCCCAGTAGTATGTGATGCAAAGAGATTGAGATGTCTTTCCGTGTAGCATTTGTAAAAGAGCTGGGTCAGACATGGCTTTGCAATTCAAGCAGAGCTCTCCTCTAAGTAGGTGGTATGAGACTGTGAATAGCTGGAGTCTCTTGAGTTTGTTTGTGTATGACATGTATTTAATGCCTAGGATCTTCATTGTGAGGTACTTCTGTGGCCTCTCCAGCTGTTGCAGGTGTCTAGTGAGGTACATGCCAAATGGTCCATTTACTTGATGATTGGTGTAGTGAGGGAAGAGCAAACAGAGACGATGACCTCCTTCTTCCTGGATGCTAAACCCTTGGCAATGAGATGTGCCACATAGAATAATTTCCTGGCCACAGTGGCAATGTGGTGGTTAAAGGAAAGGTTGCTGTCAACCTGTGTCCCTAGATCTCTTATAATGCCTACAGTGTTCAGTGGGCTCCCATCAATGTGGTACTTAGTGGGAACTGAGATTTTACCAAAGGGATTGATGATGATTTTTGTGTCGTTAAGCTTCAGGCCATGCTTTCCACACCAGTCAGTGGTCTCAGTGAGGTCTTTCTGTAGGATGTCTGCATCACATGTGGAGTTAATGATGGCTCCAAGCTTGCAGTTTTCTGTAAACTTGGTCAGTAAGAGATCCTTTGTGTTGGCCGGGACTCCTGAGAAGTACATTCTGAACAGGAGAGTATCCAGGATTGATCCCTATGGGACTCCTCTCAGGACTGGCTGGGAGTCTGACTTGGAGCTTGCTACCTTCACACTGTGTATTCTATCTGTGAGCCAATGTGCAACCCCCCTAGTGATATATGTGTTGATGCCTAGTTTGGTTGGTTCATCCATAAGATCCGTGACCAGATTAATGTAGGCTGTATGCAGTGCCTTACTGTCATACACAGCCCTGGTGAGTTACTCAAAGAAGTCTACTAGGTTGAACTGGCATGATCTGCCTTTTACAAAGCCAAACTGTGTGGGGTCCAGAGTTAGCAGATTACCTATATGTTTGTCAACCAAGTCCCTATTGATGTGCTCCATAGCTCTACATATCAGACTCGTCAGGCTAATGGACTGATAATTCACAGGGTCTGTAGTTGCAACACCTTTATGGAGTGGGTTGACTGTAGCACAAAGCCTGAGGTGAGGCTATGACTGAACAGGGCACACAGATGTGGTGCCAGGTATCTTTATAGTTCATGTAGAATACAGCCAGGGATAATGTGGGGTCCCATGGAAGCTGTATTCTTGCCCATGGATAATGCAGGTGAAACCTGGATGGCAGTAATCCTGGGTGCCTGGCATTCTTCTAAAATTCTGATTGCTCCCCTAGAGGGAGGGAGAGGTAAAGCCAGGACTGAATGTGTTGGCAAGAATATTGGCAATATTTGTTGATTTAGTATAGGAGGTAGCATTGTGCAGTAACTCAGAACACTTCTGGGTAGTGGCATGGAGGTTCTTGATATAATTAACAAAGGATTTGTGATTATTGTCAGTGTCTGCTGCAATTCTGCCATCATAGGTGGCTTTAGATGATTTCCTGATTATCTCAAGTTGTTGTTGAGGCTAATAATGGAGTTTTACTACTCTTGGGACTCCACCATTTTCTGCCTTTTTCTGGTCTCTTGTGTTTGGAGGAGAGTGTCATGGTTGTGTTGGGTATGGCTAGTTCCATGCATTGATGTACATTTTTGTAAGGTGCATTTGTGCATGATTCATCAGTCATGCAGGTATTTTCCATTGGCATGGGTGCTGTAAAGTTGGCCATATCTGTTCTTATGAGTCCAGAGTCAGCTTTGGAGAGGTTTTTCAAGGTGGTTACCTTTGTGGTGTGTGTGTGTGTGTGTGTGAGATGTGGATTTCCATGGTGATTACTCTATGTTGGATCTAACCAGATAGTTATTGACTACTGTTATCAAGTAACAATCCCACATGTTGGTAATTAACACAGGTCAAGGATGTTGCTTCCTCTACTGGGTGTCAGAATGAGCTTGTCCAGGGCATTGGAACTGATGAATTCCAGGAAGCGTTGGGCCAGTGTATTGGTGCTTGAGTATCTTACCCACTTGATGGAGGGGTACTTGAACTCTGGTAGTATGAGAGTGTTGGGTTGGACCTTGATAGTTTCCAAGGTGTTGATGAATGTGGATTGAGAGTCTAGGGACATGGATGTGGGCCTATAGCATGCTATAACCGGAATTGCACCATTACTCAATTTCAGTTGTACCTGAAGTATCTCAGATGCATTATGCTGGGATACTACTCTGGATGTGTGCATATATGGTAGTAATATGGAGACAATACTGCCTTTGTAGCTGTGGTCCATATTTTGGGGCTGACAGGTGTGGAATGTGTTGTAGGCTAGTAGTGCAGGAATGCTGTCTGCTACTGTAAACCAGGTCTCTGTTACTGCACAAATGTCAATGTTCTCCATTTTGAGGAGTGCTTCGGGTGGCTACATCTCAAGGTGTAGAGGTCTAGTGTTGAGCAGCATGATCCTCAGATTGCACATATGTATAACTGTTACAGTGGTAATTTGATTTGGAACACCACCTAAAAAGGCACTATAGAGGTGGCAAAACACTTATCCAGTACTTGGAAACCCAGGAGTGACAGATGCAGGCCATCTCTGGCAAGCCATCCCACTTTGTCAATCATGTCATCCCAAGCAGACAGATACTGGATCCCATGAGAGTGACAGCAGATACTTAAGCCAATTGTTGAAGTAAATCATTTGTTGTTTGTACTGTGGTATCATTCTGTGTGGCAGTAGTATACTTCTTAGGGCTATTGCCATACCTGCCTGGCCTACATAATCTGAGAGCTCCACCATGTCTCTTTCATTATAGTCCATGGAGGTGCGTCTCAGGTAATTCACACACACATGAACAATGACAGAGTGATACTTGTAGTTGTTGTGGAGTGACCTGACTGGGTGTGCTATGTGTTGGATTCTGGCACCTGATAGACAGCTGACTGTTACCTCCTCCATGTTCAACCTAGTGAGTGGGACATCTGTGTGCCTCACTACTGATTCACCTGTGATTACTGTATCAGGTAAGGTGGTTAGCCTTTGGAGCTTAGGTTGAAGGGCACACTGTGTAGGTGAGATATGTGTCCTGTGGTTTGTGCTATGCTGTGGTGGTTGGGTGGTTGTCTGTCTTGGTGGTCTCCACTGTTTGGGTAAATGTATATTGAGTGCCTCTGTGAAGGTGGTGTGTCGTTATTGTTTGTATGTCAGAACAGTGATAGTGGGTGTTCTGGAGGGGTATGTGTTCCATCTGGTGTGTTGCAGGTGTTGACCCTTTTCCTCTTGACCATCTAGTCCATTCTTCACTGGAGAATGCATATCTTCCAATTCAGTGATATAGGGGTATCTCTCATAAGTATGAATGTTGGGAGTTTAGAGAAGAGGGTTGTCTGTGTACATAAGGCAGTTGCAACAGTGCCTCAGATTGCCCAAATGCACCAGGTTAATGGGCAAAAGCACAAATAACTGCAATTTAATCATGCCAGGAAGGGTGATCATAAATACTAAGTACTGGAGCTAATTCTGTGAGGAATAACTACTGCTGATGGCTCTCAGGTGTGCTAGAATAATTGATAAAAAACCTGTTGAAGTACAAAGCTATTAGGCTATCTGAAGTGCAGGAGAGAAAGAACTAGCAAGAAAAACTGAAGGCAGACATTCTGGCACTTGTAACAGTTTACCTCAGCTGTGCAATTATTAGCACCTTTGGCCAATTGTCAGCCCAGTAAGCTCTATAGCACGTGCGATAACTGCATAACATTATAGTACAAATAACTAGATAGACAGAGGCTCTAATTGCAATACTGGCAAGTGTACGTGTTTGTGTGGGAACCATAGACTGTGTGTGTTATATCATTTTGAGTTGTTTAACACCCTGTAAATGTCCCGTCACCCTACTTTACAAGGCCTGCTGATGTCATTCACCTTAGAAGTACCTTGGGAGTAGCTGAAAATATGTAAGCTCTGTTGCATGTCTGATACCTGCGTAACACTGTAGTAGAAATGGCTAGATAGGTGGGGATTCTAATCTCACTACTGGCAACTGTTTGTGCGAGAATCATATACTGTGTGTGGTATACCATTTTGAGTTGTGTACCACCCAGTAACGTTCCCATCACCCCACTTTACTAGGCCTGCTGATGTCATTCACCTTAGAAGTACCTTGGGACTAAATGAAAATATGTAAGCTCTATGGCGCATCTGATAACTGCATAACACTATAGTATAAATAACTAGATAAGTAGGGGTTCTAATCTCACTACTGGCAACTGTTTGTGTTTGTGTGAGGATCATATACTGTGTGTTATTCCATTTTGAGTTGCATACCAACCTGTAACATTCCCATCATCCTACTTTACTAGGCCTGCTGATGTCATTCATCTTAGAAGTATCTTAGAATGAGATGAAATTATGTAAGGTCAGTGGCACATCTGATAACTGTGTAACAACTAATCTCATTAATGGCAAGTGTGTGTGTGTTTGTGTGTGTGTGTGTGTGTGTGTGTGTGTGTGTGTGTGTGTGTGTGTGTGTTGTGTGTGCGTGTGTGTGTGTGTGTGTGTGTGTGTGTGTGTGTGTGTGTGTGTGTGTGTGTGTGTGTGTGTGTGTGTGTGTGTCTTTGGATGAAGATCATATCCTGTTTGGCTGATACCATTTTGATATGTGTACCATCCACACCTGTTTACTACCTCCTGATGGCATTACTTTATACAGCATGGTAATGGTATTTGCCTCACATGCAGCATGTTAAACTATAGTGCACACCATACCAGTCATCTGTACAGATGTCTATGGAATATCCAGATGTTTGCAACCTATATGTGATCTGTGTCCATTAACAATGCCTATGTATGTGATATTGTTGCCAAATCAGCCACAGTGTGTGTACTGATAAACATGTCAACATCAGGCATCATACGTGACTGAAACATCATGCTGATACAACATCTGCTACACTATCTCTTGCCCAGGCTTGTAGGAGCAACATATGACTCCACATCCCATTTCTGGTGGGTTATCTCACCATCCATGAAGGCATTCAGAACATTACATGTTGTAAGCAGTAGTGTGTTATGTCCCATGCATATAATCTTTGTGGGGCATGTCATGTGTATGTGGTAGTACAGTATATCAAGGTAGAAATGTAGGTTTACTAATCTGTGTATTGCCAGCTGTATTTATGTTATTGTGTGCACATCCGCTGTGTCAGTCCTTACTGTGTGCATGCAAAGGATATACCATTTTGCCTGCCTGTTCCACCTGGTGAATTCAGGAATACATACCACAAACCTGTCATAACAGTATCAAGCATGCTGTCATCAACTGCATCAGGGTTGAGTGTATGGAAAAGAAATGGCAGGGCCAACATGTGTTGACAGGTGAATCTCTTGAAGTTAATGTAATGTCTACACTTGTGAGGGACCTACTATCAGTACTGCAGTAACCCGTTTTGTATGTATGAGCCTGTGGTACTACACAACATTGAGCTGACATGTCTGAAGGCTACCTGCCTGTTATAAGGGGTATGTATGCAAGGTCACACTGTCTGACAACAGTGTCCCTCACACACTGTTGCATGCATACACACCTGGTACATGTACATATAAAGCTGTACCTTGCCTATGACATGGTCGGTGTATTCCCACACTGCTATACTCCTCTTGGGAATATCTGCAGGGCTATAGCCTAAATACACACAGACACCTGGATCACAAACAGAATACAGCATGTCAGACTACATTCAGTCAGCGGTACTAACAGCAATAATGCATTCTGGCTAATAAGGTACATACACCTGTATGTGTATCCATAACAAATGCCAGCAGACAGCACCTTGCATAGTATTACATAGCTACACTGTAACATATTCACCCTGTGCATGAGAACCATATTAGCATATCCCTGCATTGATGGTATGGATGACAAGGATGTGGCATAGGTATCATCATATGCACAGGGTATTGTGTGGGTTTACCAGAGGCCTAGGCTGGGCCATGAGGTTGCATTGTGTGTGTGTGTGTGTGTGTGTGTGTGTGTGTGTGTGTGTGTGTGTGTGTGTTTGGAGGGATATCCAATAGATGGGCTGTGCAGAGGTGCTGTGTGTGTGTAGAGGTGACCTGCCTGTGATACAGATATGTATGCGTGTGTGTGTGTGTGTGTGTGTGTGTGTGTGTGTGTGTGTGTGTGTGTGTGTGTGTGTGTGTCTTTGGATGAAGATCATATCCTGTTTGGCTGATACCATTTTGATTTGTGTACCATCCACACCTGTTTACCACCTCCTGATGGCATTACTTTATACAGTGTGGTAATGGTATTTGCCTCACATTCAGCTTGTTAAACTATAGTGCACTCCATACTAGTCATCTGTACAGATGTCCATGGAATATCCAGATGTTTGCACCCTATATGTGGTCTGTGTCCCTTAACAATGCCCATGTATGTGATATTGTTGCCAAATCAGCCACAGTGAGTGTACTGACACACGTCAGCATCAGGCATCATATGTGACTGAAACATGCTGCTGATACAACATCTGCTACACTATCACTTGCCCAAGCTTGTTGGAGAAATACATGACTCCACATCCCATTTCTGGTGGGTTATCTCACCATCCATGAAGGCATTCAGAACATTACATGCTGTAAGCGGTAGTGTGTTATGTCCCATGCATATAATCTTTGTGGGGCATGTCGTGTATGCAGTAGTACAGTACATCAAGGTAGAAATGTAGGATTATTAATCTGTGTATTGCCAGCTGTGTTTATGTTATTGTGTGCACATCCCCTGTGTCAGTCCTTACTGTGTGCATGCAAAGGATATATCATTTTGCCTGCCTGTTCCACCTGGTGAACTCAGGAATACATACCACAAACCTGTCCTAACAGTACCATGTTTGCTGTCATCAACTGCATCAGGGTTGAGTGTATGGGAAAGAAATGGCAGGGCCAACAGGTGTTGACAGGTGAATCTCTTGCAGTTAATGTAATGTCTACACTTGTGAGGGACCTACTACCAGTACTGCAGTAACCTGTTCTGTATGTATGAGCCTGTGGTACTTCTCAACACTGAGCTCACATGTCTGAAGGCTACCTGCCTGTGATAAGGGGTATGTATGCAAGGTCACACTGTCGGACAACAGTGTCCCTCACACACTGTTGCATGCATACACACCTGGTACATGTACATATAAAGCTGTACCTTGCCTATGACCTGGTCAGTGTATTCCCACTCTGCCATACTCCTCTTGGGAATGTCTGCAGGGCCACAGCCTGAAGACACACAGACACCTGGAACACAAACAGAATACAGCATGTCAGACTACATTCAGGCAGTGGTACTAACAGCAATAATGCATTCTGGCTAATAAGGTACATACACCTGTATGTGTATCCATAACAAATGCAAGCAGACATCACCTTGCATAGTATTACATAGCTACACTGTAATATATTCACCCTGTGCATCAGAACCATATTAGCATATCCCTGCATTGATGGTATGGATGACAGGGATGTGGCATAGGTATCATCATATGCACAGGGTATTGTGTGGGTTTGCCAGAGGCCTAGGCTGGGTCATATGGTTGACATTGTGTGTGTGTTTGGAGGGATATACAATAGATGGGCTGTGCAGAGGTGCTGTGTGTGTGTAGAGGTGACCTGCCAGTGATACAGATGTGTATGTGTGTGTGTGTGTGTGTGTGTGTGTGTGTGTGTGTGTGTGTGTGTGTGTGTGCACACAGTCATGACATGTGGCTGCCCTACACAGGGGTACATCGGACAGCTGTGGGCCATACATGGCAGGGTGTCCAATTCACCGTTTCCAGCCATGAACAGACACGGGAACTGCTCCTGCCAGGGGTATCAGTGGCACCACCAGGCCCAAGTCCAGATGCAGTACTGCTTCCTGGTGCTGACTGCTGTCTGTTGGATCCATGTCCCTAATGGGACTGGACAGGACCACGTACCCATGGCTTGCTCCAGTGTGATGTGGACAGCTAGTCCCCTTCAGTACTGCTTGTATCATTGCCACAATGGGAGTGTGAAGGTGCACATCCCTGTAGACTCTCAGCTGTTGTTGGTGCTGACCTACATCCATGTGGCTGATGCCCATCTCCCACCACACGCTGTGGCACAGGCATGCCACAGTCAAGGATTGCCAAGGTCTCACTCCACCATCTATTCATGACCTCAGTATTTTGACATGTGGCCTCAACAAGGTCATGTATGTTGCCATGTAAATCAGGAAGAGTTGCATCCACCACCCTGAGTATTTGTCTACTGTGGCATTCACTACGTGCCTGTGCATCCATGACAGCCCAAAACATGCATCTGGTGACTCCTACTGTGGCACTTGCAGCAGCATATTGACAAGCAGCAGTCCTACTGTGAGCAGCCCTATCCATCTGCCTGTGTGGGACCTTGCCTGCACTCTGGCTATGGCCAATGTCTACACCCACCTGTCATAGTCACCACACTAGCCTGCTCAATGGCAACACCTGCCAACTGTCAATAATCTGCGGCCATTGCAGATGGGGTATGTGGGCCATTGTCACTGTGTGCGGGGATGGTGTGGACAAGAGTGGGATGCCAACCAATGGCACAGATTCAGCCCCTGACAATCCCATTTATACCTCACTTTTCCTATCATCATTGTCAGAGTCTGCAGAGATAATGACATCAGTTTCCAAGCGGGAGGGAACCCAAACCCCATCACCACCTGTGAGGGGAAGACAACATATGTAAATTAATACCTGCACTCTGAGGTTGGCTGGTACACACACACACACACACACACACACACACACACACACACACACACACACACACACACACACACACTTACAGGTGAGGTGGTAGAAATCTGTTACACAGACCACACAGTACCCAAATGGTGACATGCATAACATACAGCCCTCGACATCATGCATTGCAGCCAGTTTTACTACATGTAACTAACAATATAGAGCTCTGGGATATGTAATAAGTGTTAGTAGGTGATGGCCCTTCCCCAGCACAGACTGCACCCATGTACACATCATTGCTGTTCACCTGTATAGCACAGTGGCAAGTACTATAGAACATACCTCACAACTGTACAGATCCTTGTAGGATGTATAGATGTTCAGCTCATATGCTTGCTCTGTTTCTCACAACCCTTGTGTTTCGATAATACATAACTAGGATGATATGAGGAGTGACATCACTGATTAATGACATACATTTGAGTGTCAGACCTCCAAATCAGCAGTAAATGTATGGTCACACAATTCCTGTTACACCACCAGCCTTCTAAGTTTACACTGGATATGATAAGGGTACACAACCCTGTTAACATGCCATGTTCTTGTAATATATGGGATGATACTGCAATAATGCATTGAAATATGTTACCCACCTTTCATGTGACATATGACCTGTACAATCCAGTCGAAAAACAAACAGACGTGTTACATGTAAAACATGACTGCAATATGCAAAATACGGTGTTTGCAGAAGTGTGCACACCATTAAAATGATACTTTGTTGAAGCACCTTGTAAGTGACTTACAGCATTCACTCTTCTTGTGAAGGTGTCTATCAACATAGCACATATTGACTTGGTATTATTTGGCCACCCATCCATGCAGAGGTCACCCAACTCTGTCAGATTGCAAGGGTGGCTCATGTGCACAGCCCTCATCAGATCACATTGGGGTATGTCTATATGGTGTAGGGCTATGCTCTGGCTGGTCTAATCCATAACCATTAGTGTGGTCAGGTGAAGCATTTCTTAGGTAGCCTTGGGTGAATGCTTTGGGTCTTTGTCATGTTGAAGGCTGACACCTCTCCCCATCCTCAGTGTTCTTGCAGATGCCTGATGGATTTTGGCCAGACGTGGGTGTTATTTGGCACAGTTCCAAATTAACACCACTGTGACTACAGGCCCAGTTCTGGCTTTGGAACAGCATCCCCACAGCAGGCCACTGCCACCAGCAAGATTCACCATGTGATGGTGGTCTTCAGGTTGAGGGGTGTTGCTTGTGCACCATATATACCTTTTAGTATTGTGGCTGTGAGGTCAATCCATAGTCTCATTACACCATAACACATTGTTACACATGCCTTTGGGAGACTTGATGTGCTGTATTGCAAATCGTATTAACCCCTGGATGTTTATTGGTGTGGGGAAAGGCTTCCATCTTCTGACCATACCCCATAGGCCAGACATATGCAGAATATGGGAGAGTGTTTTCACATGTAGTACACAACACCTATACTTGCAAGAGATACCTGCAACTCCCTCGGTGTTACTCTATGTCTCCTGGCAGCCTCCCTGACCAGGTTTTGACATGTCTTATCATAATTTTTGGAGGGGTGTCAGGTTCTATTCAACAGCACTGTAGTCTCATATTCAGTCCACCTTTTGACAACTTTCTCAACTGTGTTCCATGGTGTATGCAATGCATGGTAATGCTGCTGTACCCTACTCTTGATGGATACCTTTCAAATATGAGATTCCGTTGCTGCGTTGTAAGCTGTCTGCAAGCCATGGCTGTTGCTGTTGCAGGCAACTAAGCAAATATCATGATAATCCTACTTGAACAGCAGACTGCTACTTGGCATACTCAAAGTGCCTTTACTTGATGGCAAGTGTGTACCTAAGCAGACTGAATGCTGTCAGTAGATCACAAGCTGCTGCAATAAAATGTTATTTGAAGGGTGTGCACACATGTGCATCTAGCTTATTGTATGGTTTGTATACTTCATATTTGGTTGCCAACAGATTGATTGGTTTTACAACTGAATTGTACATGTTATAGGTCACATTATAGGTTGGAAGAGGTGTGGACTGAGATATTGTGGTTCCAGTTTGTATATATGTCACAAACACCTGGCATCTTAACATGGGTGTGTACACTGTTTATATTCACTGTATGAGAGCAATGTTTCACACATGTCCCTACCTTAGCCTGTTTGTCACCCCATTTTGTTGGTCTCTGTCCAGAAGTCTTGCACTGACAGGTTGTGAGGTATGGTACAGGGATGTTACATTCTCTTCAGATAGACCTCTGTGGTGGCCACTGTGATGCAATGCAGTTAACCCCACCACAAGTGAACATGCACATAAAGCAATATGGCTATAAGTAACAGTTTTGTGCATGGTACATTGCATGGCCTTAACATGCCAGTGGTATTGGCAAACCACAACAGAACAATTCCATACTCACCAGCTTCAGGTTGCCATCCCACATGCTGACTGGATGGACCTAGGTAGTTGTGAGAGAGAAGTATTGTCAGCAGACTCACATGTGGCATTGAACAGGATGGATGCAGCATGTCTGCACATTTACAGTACAACACTCAATACTGCACGATTTGCTGTCCTTCACCACAGATGTGCACTCTTGCCCATTAGAAAAATCTATCCACAACTGCAATCTCACCTGAAACATGCACGTAGATACTGTACAAATACAAGTATATCTGCTACACTAGTCTAGTAATCTCCACTGGGGTCTTACCTGCACACTCCTCGTCCATTGTGTGGGTGCCACCCACCTCTAGCATGTAGGGTTCTGTACCTTGATGTTGTACTGGGGTGGGTGGCCCAAAGTTGCTGAGGAGCTCCTTGGTGGGTGTCAGTGGGGGCTGCATGGCTGGGCCCCCACCTGTGGCTGTGTGGTCCCTGTCCACTGCAGCAGCCCTTTGCGAGGCATGGCATATGAGGTCAGTTACACAATGCCGGATCTGCTCATATGTATGTGCGTGCAGGCCAACATCATTTAACCTGTAGACTAGGTCATCCCACAGGCCGGTCCTCTCTCACAGATTTTGCTGGTTCTGGCCAATCATTATGGTGTGGTTCTGTAATATGGCTTCTATGATTATATTTGTTTTGGCCACTGAGAAAGTAGACTTTTGCTGATGCGACATTGTACCTGGAAGACATAAAAAGAGAAACACATCACAGGATCTCATACATTTGGCAACAGTATGTACAGAACCTGCCCAGCTACGCTGAATACCAGTAGCCACCACTCACAACCACAACATATCCCTGTAATCTATCAGCACTGTATCAGCTTGCATTGCACTGATTGTCCTGATGTGTCATATTCCCCACAATGATAGCTAGTTAATTTCATAATCTCTACTCTTCATTCATGTCTGAGTAGAGGGATGACATTGGCCATCTTCAATGTGGATGGGGTGTGGATGGTTTAAAGGCTTGGTGTGACTACAGCATGTAATGGAGCTGGGAGCACATGTCAGAGTTCATGTCCTATGCTGACAGGGATGTTATCAGGTCTCATGGATACCAAAGTGTAGAATATGAACAGCCAAAGCATGTGTTTGAGGGAATTGAGTACGTGACAGTCCGCATGTATTAAGATGTACTGTGTACTATGAATTTTGAATTAACTGTGAGTAGTGGAAAATTACTGAAAAACAAGAGCCTGCTTGAAAGCAGGAAATGTGCCTTTTATGGAAGTGTATACAATTTTCTTTCTCTGCCTAGAGATATGATGATGTAAACTGCTTTATGCCTACGGGTAAACCTTTGATTGGTTCAGTGTTTTGTATAATGATCTAATTGGTTCATTTTATATTTTTGTATGGTCAGCAATATTATCAGTATATAAGCTTGTGCATTCCTTTGTTCTGGGAGTCTCCCTGGTGCTTTCCATGAGGCTCCCACATGTGTGTACTGTGCTTAATAAATACCACTGAAATAGAGAAAGAATTGTATTCATCTTCATTCTTAAGGTAATGAAAAATGTAACAATTGGTGCCGTTTACTCGGATCTGAATTGAGAATAAGCTGCAGCAGTCATGAAGTGGACGAAATACTGCTAATGAAAGGGCCCATAACAGACTTTTCTGTTTCTGCAGTGTTTCTTTCATCTCTCTGTATCTGTCTGCCTTAAAGATTTGAAATTTTTTTATGTAGAAAATGATATGATTTCTCTCATTCAGTTGTTTTAAGTGGCATGTATTTCTTTTCTGCTATTGAATGTGCAGTATGAGTGTGGGTTAATACGAAAATACTGGCGACATACTATGAAAGGAGGAATGATAGTGGGGTAACAAGACGTTTATATAATGCCTTAGCTAAACCTGTGTTAAACAAGTATAGCTTAATGAGTGAAAATAGGAGCGAGTGCAGGAAAAATAAGCGAGCCAGAAAGAGGTACACCAGCTGGTTATGTTTTATCGTATGTCCTGGGACAGTTGCATGTTTTTAAATCAGTGGATCACCCTTACTAATAATGACAGTGATCTTGCTTTCCCCAAAAATGGTAGTTTTAATAAAGATAATTTGAATAATTTGTGAAAAAATTTAAAAAAAAGGGAAAATACCAGGGTTGTGCTGGGCAGCTTTTAACGATTGGATGTGCGAGGCTAAAGACAGGGAAAAGGATTCGGTAGTCAGTAGTTTTAGGACAATCAGCAAAAATTAAAAGAACAGATAAAGGAACTGCAGCATACTGCAAGTAATTTAGATGTGACAAATGGTAAACGCTTAAGGGAACCACCCTTTAAGGGATTATATCCTGTACAGGAATTAAAATAAATTGCAAATAACTGAATCATCTGAAGATGATAACCCATGGTTTCCCCCACCCCCTATGGCTCCTCCACTGCAAAACCAGCCTTCACAGATTCAAGATAGAGCAGTGAGCTCCACAACAAAGGGTGAAGGCCAACAGGGAGAAGAGCAGACTGCACCCGATTCAGGAAGTACAAAACAGGCAGCGGGAGGGCAGTCTAGTAGACTGATCACAGAACAACCAGCTTGAATAGATACAGGTGAACCCTCACCTAGACTAACATGTTCTCAGAAAAAGAAACAAAAGAGAATGGCACACATGCTTTTTGATGCTAGGTCTAGTCAGCTGAAAACCTATTGAAATAAGGAACCTATATATTTACATAAAGGTAAATATTACAAGCAATGTCCAATTGTGATAGATGACAATGACGGCTATGTTAGTCCGGACAAATTTAACCCAGACTCTGGCTGTGACTCGGATGCTAGCTCATTGGATGAAGAAGGGATATTCCCATTGAGAGAAGTCCCAAACCCAGTGCATGCTAGGGATGTGGGACAACCAGCGACAGTAGTGGTACTTAGGGCGTGGTCAGCAGCTGATTTTCAAGCCATTACTAAATCACTTCCACCCATTCGTACTAACCCAGCAAAGTTTCAATGCATACTGGCGGGACATATTTGTCTGCAAAACCCTACCATAGAGGAGGTTAGAGCCGTCCTCCAATATGCCGTCCCAGCCGATCTGGTGAAACAAATCTGGGATCATGCTAATGTTCCTACCCCAATACCGAAGCACAACATACAAGGGGAAAATGGGTTTGAGGTGGTTAGGCAACGCATAGTTGATGCTATTACTGTAATAGTTCCACCTACCCCCAATTGGTTGAAAATTAAATCAGTCATACAGAAAGAGGATGAGCCTATAGATGAATACTTAAATCGACTAACTGAAGCCTTTGAGGCATATTCTGGGTACCCAGAGCCCACCGAAGGACCAGCACAAAGTGGGCTGTCAGCTGCTTTTGTAGATGGGTTACGCCCTCAGGTGAGGGACAAGTTAAAGAAAGTATGCTTAAACTGGCCTAGTTTGGGCTTACATGAGTTAATCCAGCAGGTACAATACCTATCTGACCATTTGGCTAAAGAAAAGAAGGATTTACAGGAAAAATTAGTAAAGGCACAAATCCAAATGTGTAGTGCTTTTGGCCAACCATTTGGTCAGCAGGGGAGAGGACGAGGGCAAGGAAGAGGGAGGGGTGGGCGCCAAGGACCAGGAAATCAGAATAGACAGAACTGGCAGGGAACACAATTGGCCCCACCCCAGAATTCCAGTAATCAGAGTGTTTCAACTGTGGCCAACCAGGCCATTGGAAAAATGAGTGTCCCTATTTAGCTGAACAACCAGCACCATACACTGATGCGTCGCATCAATGGAACTCTAACTGGACGCCGTTCAATCGACAGCAACCACAGTGAAGGTTCCCTGAACAGCAACAACAGCAGTTGTACCCTTTTATTCCTGTGGATCAAGATGGACCACATGTTATGTTATTAGTTAAAAATAAACCATACCCATTTTTAATCAATACCGGAGCAACTAAGTCCATGCTAGCTGGCAAAGCAGCGATGAATGTCCCCTTCTTTGGAAAAACAACTAAGGGAGTGGGTGTCTCTGGGATACCCATTGAGTACTCTGAAACTGTTCCAGTCCCAGTAACTTTAGGACCCCTAAAAGACAACCATGCATTTTTAGTAGGACCCTCAGCACCTTTAAATCTATTTGGAAGAGACTTGCTTTGCAAAATGGGGAGGCCACCATTTTTTCCACAGCTGATGGAGTTTATCTCCAAGTACCTTCAGACCAACAGAATAGTACCCTGGCAGCCTTAGATGACTCTGTCATTTTACAGACGATGTGTATCCAGCCAAATTCTGACAGAAACCAGTATTTACATTCCCTAACCTCCCACCTGTGGACTACTCATCACAATGATGTAGGGTTTTTGACCTCAGCTACTCCTGTAAAAATAATCCTAAAACCAGGTGCAAAGTTACCATGAGTACAACCGTACTCTTTGGCAGCTGAGGCTATATCTGGTATTGCCCCTGTTATTTCTGCATTAGAAAAGCAAGGGATCATAGTACCCACCACAAGCCCGTGTAACACTCCAATATTACCGGTGAAGAAACCTGGCAAACAAACTTACAGATTTGTGCAAGACTTGCAGAAAGTTAATAAAGCTGTTTTGCCTGTTTTCCCAATTGTACCAAACTCAGCTACTATTTTGAGCTATATCCCACCTACTGCAAAATGTTTTACGGTAATAGATATTTCATCAGCTTTTTTCTCTATTCCAGTACACCCTGATAGTCAGTATTTGTTTGCATTTACCTACAAAAGTCAGCAGTATACGTGGACTCGATTGCCCCAGGGATATGTAGAATCCCCAACCTTATTTTCTAGAGAGATGCATAGACAGCTACAGGATCTGCAACTACCATCACGTTCAGTCCTTGTCCAATATGTGGACGATATTCTTATAGCTTCGCCAGACAGTAACTCATGTATGGAAGATTCCCTTTTAGTGTTAAACTTTTTAGCTACTCGAGGGTTTAAAGTAAATAGATCAAAATTACAGTTTTGTTTGGAAAAGGTGCAGTATTTAGGACACATAATTACTACGGGTTCTCGGCAAATACTCCCAAATCGCACAGCTTCTATTCAAAGTGCACCTCGCCCTGTAACCCAGCAGCAGCTCCGAGGATTCCTTGGCCTAGCAGGACACTGTAGACAATGGGTGCCTAATTTTTCGGAGATTTTGGCCCCCTTGTTACAACTCTTGAAAAAGGATGTAACGGAACCTTTACCTTGGACATCAACGCATGAAGAGGCCTTTCAGATTATCAAGACAGCCTTGGTAAATCCTCCTGCCTTGGGTTTACCAGATTATTTCAAACCATTTATTTTCTTTTGTTGTGAGCAGAATAAAACTGCCTTGGGTCTCCTTGCCCAGCAACGTACTGGAGGCTACCGGCCTATAGCTTACTACAGTACTCAGCTAGATCCAGTTGTCTCTGGTTATCCAGCTTGCTTACAGTCTGTGACAACCGCTGCTGTCTTGGTTGACATGGTGGCTCCACTAACCTTGGGACATGATACTATATTAGCAGTCCAACATGCAGTTTAAGAGTTACTGTTAAAAACAAAAACACAGTATCTTTCAAATGCACGTCTCACTAAATATGAATTAAGTTTAATAAATAACCCCACCTTGTAAGTCATATGCTACCCACCACTGAACCCTGCATCTTTAATACCAACATCAGATGAGGACGAACCACATGATTGCGTGCTTGTAGTTAACTCTGATCTTTCTCGTAGGTTACACTTGTATGACACTCCTTTGCAAAATCCTGATTTGGTTCTTTTTGTTGATGGATCCTGCTTACAAACAAACTCAGGAGAATTCCAAGCAGCTTGGTCAGTCTGTACTCTGACTGAAGTTTTAAGATCGGCACGATTACCCCCAGGCACTTCCGTGCAGGCTGTGGAACTAGTGGCATTATAGAATGCATGCAAAATAGCTAAAGACAAGTCTGTTGCTATGTATACTGACTCCTGTTATGCTCATGGTGTTGTTCATGATTTTGAGTTATTGTGGAAGGAACGAGGGTTTTTAACATCTTCAGGGGCACCCATTAAAAACCATGTCTATATCAATAACTTGCTACAAGATTTATTGCTACCATCTGAACTTGCTGTTGTTAAATGTGCAGCCCATCAATCTAGTGACTCTTTTGAAACTAAGGGCAATAATTTAACTGACTGGGCTGCTAAACAGGCTGCGCTTTCACCAACTGTTCAGGGACATTTTTTGCAGCCTTTGCAACCAATGGTCACTTTTGATACCACAGTGTTAAAAACTTTACAGGATGAAGTACCAGAATCAGAAAGAAAAACATGGCTGGCTCAAGGTTATTTTAAATGCTCTGATCTCATTTGGCAACATCCCGATGGCAGACTCGTCTGCCCAATGTCCATGTTACATTCTCTTATTAAAGCGTATCATTTGCCAGCTCATGTTGGGATACAAGCATTAATAAAACAAATACAAAAGGATCGGTTTGCCCCAGGACTTTCTGCTTCTGTACAGCATTTTTTGAGCATGTGCTCCATTTGTTTACAGTATAATATTTCCAAATGCACTATGGCTCCCGTACAACCACTGTCAAAACCATTAGGACCATTTTGCGCTTTGCAATGGGATTTTATTGAACTTCCACCTTGTGCTCATTTCAAATATGTTCTAACTGTTGTTGATGTTTTTTTCTGGGTGGTTAGAAGCCTACCCATGTACTAAAAATGATGCCATTTCAGTTGCTAAGAAACTTTGGTATGAATTGATACCTCGTTTTGGTGTTCCCTGTCAAATATATTCAGACCGTGGAACACATTTTACTGCTCAGTTAATTGATTCACTATGTAAAATGTTAGGCATCACCTTAAAATTTCATTGTCCATACAGACCACAGCCATCAGGTATTATTGAACACATGAATCAGACTCTGAAAATTAGACTAGCTAAGATTACTACTGAAACGGGCCTCACTTGGGTACAGGCCCTACCTCTAGCCCTACTCTCTATGAGAGCGCAAGTACATCCTACTAAAGGTCTTTCTCATCATGAAATCCTCATGGGATACCCTATGCGTATGCCCATGACTCCACCACCACCCTTTTCTGAGTATGATACATTTGATCATGATATTCTTAGGTATTGCACTTCTCTTGCTTCTTTTTTACAATTTCATCACTGCCAGGTAGTAGCTGCTCAACACATCCTTGACCCTTTCCTGTCTTCAACACTCCAACCAGGAGACTGGGTGTATGTCAAGTCATTCTCTCAAAAAACAGCGCTACAACCACACTGGAAGTGGCCCTTCCTGGTTCTACTGACAACATCATCTGCGGTGCGACTACAAAGCTTGCCCACCTGGATTCATATATCGCACATCAAAAAGGTCGTGCCATCCAAGGATCAACAGCCTCTACCTTTTTCAACTCCAGATTCTCCACCTATTGCTACTCGTACTCAAAGCCATACTGTGCCACCACCTGATGATGCCTAACATTTATCCGTTTGGGAAACCTCATCCTCCTGAGACAGCACAAATCCAACCACCATTTCCACAAAAGTACTGCACAATTATTGTGGTGGTTATTCTTGTCATTTTGTTATTTTTACTATGGCCATTTCTATTTCGTGCTCCAATGACGCATCATACCAAACGAGCTATTTGGCACCCACCTTTCAACACTTATCAAGCTATTAAATATGCTTATGCCTTCTCCCTCAATGTCTAGGACTGCTGGGTCTGCACTGCTATTCCTACGGTTCATGGGGGATTGTCTACAGCTACATTCCCTCTCAATATAACTGATATCTGGACTTCTTTACTATATGATACAAAGAACATTACCCTTACTAATAAAATGAGAGTAACCCTACAATTGATCAAATGACAGAATGGCACTCTGTGCTTTCAAAAACGTGGAACTATGTCAGTAGGGTATAGTAACTGTAACACCACAGTAATTTATAATTGCACAATGGACAACACTGAATGCTCATCCAACTTTTCATTTGTGAAAGGATTTCTGGAAGATGTGAATGCTACAGCTAATTTCACCAAAGAATTAAAAATTGTTTATAGAAAAATATTCCGAGGTTTAACGGACAAAAGAGACCATCTGAGTCCTATTAATATCACTGTGGTTGTCAAAGATTGCTATTTTGTGTGCGGTAGAAAGGCCTGTAAATGGCTGCGGGGGAAACTGGTCTGGCAGCTGCTTCCTGGGCTACCTAGTCCCAGCTATTCGACATGTATCTGCGTTACCTCAAGGAAAAATTCGGAACGTTTGAGAGGTCAAGAAACCTGCCAATCCGGTAGGTCAAGTTGATGCTTCTTGGTTCTATCATCATGATTTAGCTCATGCTGGCACTAAGGGACTATCTCATATGAACTTGGGTGATGACGTCATATCATGGGCTGGTATAATTCCAGGATACGGAGCAGTGAAATCAATTTGGGAACTGAGAAAGCTATCCAAATTGTTTGAAGTATTAAGCAATGCTACATTTTTTGCCTTGGAACTAGTGACTGATGAACTTACTGCTAAGAGAGCTGTAGTGCTCCAAAATCGTATGGCTCTCGACTTCACCCTAGTGGTGAAAGGAGGGACTTGTGCTTTAATCCAGGAGGAGTGCTGTACATTTATTCCTGACAATCAGCATGAAATTAAAAGCCATCTTAAACTGATTCAAAGAGTTTCCGAACTCTCTAAGGCCAAAGAGGCTGATAGTTCAACATGGGCATGGCTAACCAATCTGTTCTCAGGTTGGGGAGGTGGACTGTTAAAGTTGATTTTATTAATCGCAGTATTAGCTATTGTTGCTTTTCTTGTTATATTTTTAATCAAAGCACTGATCTTGAAATTGATGTCTTCAAAAACTGTAAAAAATGTGCCTAAGGTTTATATGCATGCAAATATGAATGTAAGTGATGAAATTACAATGTTTACCAATAATGAAAAGACTAGTAACATGGTAATGTAAGATTTGGGGCAAATGTATGATAGGTTGAATGGTGATGCTTACACAGCATCAAATGGGGGATTGTAGAATATGAACAGCCAAAGCATGTGTTTGAGGGACTTGAGTATGTGACAGTCCACATGTATTAAGATATACTGTGTACTCTGAATTTTGAATGAACTGTGAGTAGTGGAAAATTACTGAAAAACAAGAGTCTGCTTGAAAGCAGGAAATGTGCCTTTTATGGAAGTGTATCCGATTTTCTTTCTCTGCCTAGAGATATGATGATGTAAACTGCTTTATGCCTACGGGTAAACCTTTGATTGGTTCATTGTCATGTATAATGATCTAATTGGTTCATTTTATATTTTTGTATGGTCAGCAATATTATCAGTATATAAGCTTGTGCATTCCTTTGTTCTGGGAGTCTCCCTGGTGCTTTCCATGAGGCTCCCACATATGTGTTCTGTGCTTAATAAATGCCACTGAAGAGAGAAAGAATTGTATTCATCTTCATTCTTAAGGTAATGAAAAATGTAGCATAAGTTTGTTAACTTTCAGTTGGCAATATGTACCTGCTCACTGGTGATGAGGTGAGGGGTGCGGGTGCTGTGCATATCCACCTATAGTAATGCTGATCCAGGGGGTGATGTTTGCCCTAAACCTATCTGCAGCAGGTTGGCTGTAGCTATGTTGTGTGTGTATGCAGTCTGATTTACCACCATTACAGTGTGGGTTGCTTTGTTGTCACTGAGATTGCAGACATATGTGAAGATGGCCTTGTGATTGGCCTTGGTGGATGTCTCCAGTTTGCACTCAAAGACAGCCTTAGGGTACATCGCTTGTAATCTTATTAGCTCGTGCAGAAAAAGGTGACATGGCTTCCAATGAGGCACTTGTTCATTCTTGGCCCATCCTGTAATTATTTTCACCTATGATGGTAGTTGTGTATTGCTGCTGTCCACCACAGGTGTTCAGCCTACCTTCAGGGGGTTGATTTTGCCCTGTTGGGTATTGCTGAGGCCATAAAGCTATGTAGGTGCCCACATAGTGTTGTGGTGTGAGCCTTAACACTGCTGCTAGTTCCAACATATGGAATGCCCTTCATGTGGGCCTTGTCCATTTTCCTTGCCTGTGCAGGGGACATTATGGAGGTGTGGGGGCTACAGCTTCACAGACAGTAGGTGGAAATACCTTACAGGACAGGATATGTGGAGACAGGCCAACAATGTGGGGGACAAAGCTCCAGAATTGGGTATAGATTGTATGTCATTAGTGCTGTTTTACACATGGAGGGTTGATAGATTGACAGGGTTAGTCTGGACATGTATTTACTGGGTGGCTTGACATCTGACAGTGTTATGCCTCTGACATACCTCTCAACTGGTATGTTATCCACAGACTGGCCAGATGGTTGCCTGTTATGCTTGGTCTGTTCCTTGAACAACATCTGTTTTTGTGGGGTTGGTAGGATAATGTGATGCTTGTAGTCAGTAATTGTTGACATCCATTAGTGTTCCAGACATCATATCCTTCAGGGATGCTCTGTTACAACACCATGTGTGACACCAGCAAATGTTTCAGTTTGTAACACCATTATGTGTGATATGTCCCTCTTTCCAGACCCCTGTCCAACAAGTACATCATGCTTTGTCCAGATGTCCTGCACTACAAGGTGGTGAGGTATGGTATATCATTAATTATCATTGCACTTCAGTTATCATGCCATTGGCCTAGCAGACACCTGGCCATGGTATGCAGTGGTGGCCAGGATTATGGTTCCACACCCTTGTAAATCTGTGGACATCTGTACATAGGACAGTTATGTCTGTCTGGTCATTGTGAACAGACTGCCAAGACTGTGCAGCAATGATTTTTGTAGATGTTTGTTAGACTAAGTAGGGAGAGTAAAAGATGTGAATGCCATACATCCTTTACCTATCTGACTCTGCATGCTGCTACAGCTGCTGGCAGTCTATCATTTCTGTATACTTGTACGGGCTGACTGTGAAATGTCCTGTAACATCTCAGGATTCCTGTAAATTGGGCCAGTATATGTTGGTGTAGTATGTGCCTGGCAATCAGGATATGTTTGTTCAGACAGTTGTTCTACTCTACAGTTCATTTTGGGTACTGGTATGTTGCTGTGACTGTGTTGCAAATGTTTTTGGGTAGAAATCTTTGCACCACTCTCTGCTTTTCACTACAGTTCCATCCCTGTAGTGCATGCTATATTTGAATATACATGGGTAATTTCCCAGAGGTGATGTGGGGGAGTGTCATGTTGGTTCTTACTGTGTTACATAAGGTACTGAGTGATATATTTGGCAGCTGTCAGGGGATTTCCATTTTGTTGTGTCACTGGGGTTGTACCTCTACACTGTCCAGAGGCCTAGACCCTGTTCAGATGCGATGCTCATATGTTTGGTCTGATCCCCAGGCAGTTGTTGTCCTTGGCTAATCGGTAGGATACTATGGGGAATGCAGTCAGTAAATGCTAACATCCATTGGTGTTACTAACTTCATATCCTTCAGAAAAGATGTGTTACATCAAAGCTGGTAACACCAGCAACTGTCTACATGGATCACAGCAATTTGCATAATATAGCCCTGCGTTTGGGCCTCTGTCCCCCAATTATGTCATGCTTTGTCCAGATCTCATGCACTAAGAGGTTCAGAGGTATGTAGTATCATTATTTATTGCCTTCATTCTTGCTACCATCCCAGTGATGTCATAGACCCCCAGACATTTAACAAGGAAGCAGCCCTAGATATGAGTCTTATGCCTATACATTTTGTGAGAAACTGTACATTTGAGAGGTCTGTGTATGTCTGCCCATTGTAAAAGACTGTCAGGACTGTGTAGCAGTGTAGTGTGTACATGTTATTTGGGCTGTGTAGGGAAGGAGTACATGTGAGTGTCATGGGTCCTTTTTATCTGACTGTGCATGCTGCTCCACTTTCTGGTTCCCTATCACCTGTATATGTTTGTACCTGCAGACTGTGACATGTCCCATAACACCTCACAATTCCCACTACATTGTGACTTGGGGTGGTACATGTAGGGGTAATGTGTGAGTGGCAAACGGGATTTTGTTGATCACACAGTCATTATACAGTAGTGTTCAGTTTGCTTACTGGTATGTCACTGTGACTGTGGTGCAATTTTGTGGAGGTATGCACTTTCCACCAGTGTCTGTTTTCCAGTAGTGTTACATCTGTTTAGTGCCTGTTATATTTGCTAATGCATGTGTACAGACCCAGACCTGGACTTGGGTAATGTTATATCAGTCTGATTGTAGTTTGGACATTGCTCGGTAGCTCAGTGTAGTTTCCCTACTGTTATATGTCCACATATTAGTAGGATGTCCAGGTGTCTGGACAATATCTTTGGTCTGGTCCCCATAACTGTTGCATATTCCTGACACATCAGTGGGATGATGTGGGGATTGAGGTCACTAACTAATGGGAAGGAATTGAGTCCTGGAATTGTGATATTTCAGTTGATATACGTTAGGACATATAGTGTTACTACATCAACTTTCTCAGCTTATCTACTGACATATTTTTATATATGTCCCTATTTTCATACCTTTGTACCTCCACTTTGTCAGGCTTGGTCTAGGTTCATTGCACTAAGGGGTTCTGACCATACGTCTCCACTGCCAGGGTTTTCACAGAATGTCAGGATGTTTGGCCCATACTTTTGTTAAGTTCCACAATTTATTTGTGTTTGTCTGGTAAATCACAGTGATGATCCAAGGATTTATGTCAGTAAATAATGACATAACATTTCAGTTTCCATCCTATCCTTCAGTAATTGTCTGCTGAAACACATCCTGTTTCTATAGCAAATGTCTTAATTTGTAACAGCAATATTTGAAATATGTCCTTATATTTGGCCCATTCCCCCCTCCTTTTACAGCCTTTGTACAGTTTTCTTGCACTAACAGTTTCTTGCACTTACCTCCACTAGCATACTGCAGCTGCTGCATAATGGTGTCCACAGGATTGCAATTTGGCTACCACTCTCTCGACAAAAACTGTTTTTCTCCCAGCAATTAAACAGAGTAGGTTACACATATAAAAACATTTGTTAAGCTTACTCTTACAGTGCTTGTGTAACTTTTGGTCAGCCATAGGGCTCTTTTCTACTTGAGTGTTTACCTCCTTCCCCTGTAACTAAAATACACTGACTCTTACATTAGTGTCTTTGACCCTAAGTTTTACAGGTATGCCTTGTACCTTTCTGGCTTTCTACACAAACATAGATTTTCTGTATCAACGTTTTACTTGACTGACATTAAACAAGTAACCCTTGTAAAAATCTTCAAAAGTGTATGCTGTTGGTCTGTCTTTCCTGCTAAACAAAAATAACATTAAGTGCTGAGTGTAGGTTTTAGGCCCTTACATTAAACTTACCTCTGCTGTGGTGTCTTAAGTCAATCAAGGTCCCCTTCTAACCACTCCTACTGCATTCTCTCTTCCCCCACCCCCATTTTTTCCTCAAACAGGTTAAACTGCTACAACAGTAATTTCATCCTGCACTCCTTCACATAGCCCAGAAAATTATAACCTGCAGCTATTAATTTATCCTGCAAGTTTACAACCTATAGATTAAAAATAGCCTAACATTTGGTGTAAAAAGAAACAAATCTAAATACAGCCAAAACGTTACCTTAACATACCATAAGCCCAGGGAAATACTTGGAATCAGTGCTAGCCCCGCTCTGCTTGGCCTCGCTGTGCTCGGGCTCACTCTGCTCCCCTCCCTGCCCCCAGTTTTCACCCGACCCCACTACTCATGCATCTAAACTACACTCAGCCACTCCCCTCATACTAAGATCCAATCATTGAACAGCCCTCCCCACACCCATTCCAATTATTGAACAGCCCTCCTCCCACTCCCATTTTTCTTCTCTTCCATTCTTCCACACCCTGTTAGCACAATCAACCATCAAATTTGGCCCACCCCCCCCAACAAAATGCAAACAAGTAAAAAAATACTAATTATCCTAATGCCTATACTGTTTCTATTTTACCATCTTACTGCCTACAAACTAATACTTGACCATGATATTCACTACCCACAAGGTCAAACAGACACCCATGACTACACACATAACACACTGTGCCATCTCCAGCAAACCGAATATACGACCGTCAATAATATATCACCCCTGTAAAACCACAAAACACAATCCTAAAGACAAAGACTATATAAAACTAATAAACAAACTCCTAAAGCTTAGAATATCCTGTCACTATAACCTTATAATACATGAGGATATTCATCCCAACCCTGGCCCACCCACACCCAATAACCTCCACTCCCCTACCACAACCCCACAGTCAAGCTACCATTTTTTACTCCCACTAGTTCCCTCCTAGCATTTCACCTAAATATTAGAAGTATTAACAATAAGATTCCCAACCTACACGCCATCCTAGCAACCCACTCCCAAACATTATGTGTCTTACAGAAACCTGGCTAAAACCTAGTACTACCGACAATGAGATACTACCCCCAGGATATAATATCCACCTGTTAGACCATGCTACTAGGAAAGGAGGTGGGATAGCAGTCCTTTACAAAAATACTCTAACTGTCAATAGAGACACCATTCAACCACCCCAGTTCAACAATGCTGAACTCCTCATAACCAAATAACAGATTAACCAGTACAAATGTTTAAACATCATCTGTGGATACATTCCACCAGGCAACAACTTAAATACCCTAGGGGATATCCTGTACTGGTTATCCACTACTTATCCCCAAGAAACCATAGTTGTTGGTGACTTTAACACCGACTGGCACCCCTGCTTCTCTGAACCCCCTCACTCCTATAAACTTATCTGGGTTTAAACAGACCATAACCTCTCCCACTAGGATAAACAAACCAACCAACAGAGAAAGTATCCTGGACTGGATCCTAGTTAACAACCAACCCCAACTGTATACTGCTGGCACTCTCCCTGACAACCTTAGCGACCATTTTCTAGCCTATATCATAAAACATAAGGTAGTAAAGCCTCACCAGACCAAATATAAAACAGTGAGAAACAGAAAAAAACTTAACACTGCAATATTCCTAAATTAACTACAAACAGTTGACTGGTCAAAACTAAAAAAATCTACGATTAGAAGAGGCTGCAGCTCACTTTAACACTAAATTCCTAAGTATCCTTGATTCCCATACTCCAGCCCGTACAATAAAATCTAGATCAAACATAGCACCATGGCTCACAAAAGAGACCAAATCTAAAATCAAAGCTAGAAACAGAGCCTGGGCCATCTGGAGAACAACCAAAGCCCCACTTGACCATCTAAAATGTCGTCAACTCAGGAATGACACAAAAAAATCTATTTTACTGGATAAAAAAAGCTTCTACCATAATCTCCTACAAAAACACCAAAACAACCCCCAAAAGTTCTGGGCAGGCTTAAATCAACTACTTCATCCAGGATATTCTACCACCCCAACCATGGCTAACCATACCCATAGTTCTCCAGAGACCATATCTAGCTCTTAGAATAACTTTTTCACTGAAACAATCCAATCCCTAGCAAATCATCTAACCTCCACAAACTTAAACCACACGCCTAATTTATCCACGAATCACCCTGAATTTAGCCTCCAACCAATATCCACTAGTTTTATCAAAATTCTCCTAAAAAAACTAAAACCTACCACCCTCATTGCTGACCTCCTCCCTGCAGAGTACCTACAAATAGCTGCAGATGCCATTGCATATCCCATATCTATCCTTATCAACAGAACCTTATCCGAAAATGCTATCTCCTCCCTCTGGAAAATATCCCACGTCATCCCACTCCATAAAGGTGGTAGCTCAATAGACATGTCCAGCTATAGACCCATTGCCATTCTTTGCCCACTTGCCAAAATAATGGAGAAATATGTGCACAAGCAATTAATGCAATACCTTACACAGAATAATTTACTATCCAATTCCCAGCATGGTTTCAGGCCATACCACAGCACCACCTCAGCACGCCTTTCCTTTACTAATGCCATAAACAATAACAGAAATTACAATAGGCTAACCTCTGCCCTATTCCTTGACCTATCAAAAGCCTTTGATATGGTCAAGCATGAACTTCCCATTCCTTCTCTAAAATCCATTTCCCTCAACACAAACACTATCCAGTGGTTCCAGTGAGGGTGGTAGTTTTTAGTTTTTTAGGAGAATTTTGATAAAACTAACTGGTAGACAACAGGTGGCACTATGGCAAGGCAAACTCTCCAGTCAGCTACCTCTCACACTTGGTGTCCCTCAAGGATCCATACTAGGCCCACTATTCTTCTCTATTTTTATCAATAATCTTCACACTGCTATCCCTAAAGCTACCTGTATTCAAAATGCAGATGATTCCACTCTCATCTGTTCAGCCACCTCCCCATCCAAACTGCAAATCTTAACTCAAAATACATTTAACACTATTGAGAATTGGCTCACCAACCAATGCCTACTACTGAACCCCAATAAAACTAAACTTCTACTCTTCACCACAACTAGTAGATCTGCCACACTTTCATTCTCTGTCACGTCTAACAATGGCACCACTATTTCCCCAGATCAACACACTAAACTTCTAGGGGTTATCATAGACAATAATCTTAAATTTGACCTACAGGTCAACAAAACCCTATAGACCATCAATAAGAAGCTTGGATCACTGTATAGAAACAAGACACTCTTAACCCCACTGGCTAGGACTGAAATTGCCCAATCACACCTACTATCTACTCTTTTATATGCCTCACCTGTACTCTCAAACCTCAATAAAACCAAACTAAGTAAGCTGTCCCATAGCTACAACCATATAGCCAGATTCGCCATTGACTCCACCTATAGAACCCATCACTGCCAGAACCTGAAACAACTAGAATGGCTAGAACTGCCCAGCTTAATTCAAATCAATCAACTCTTAATAGCGCACAAAGTTCTGTACCACCCTAAAGATATCCCCTCTCTTATAAATATTATTAAGCCATATAGCAATCTGAGATCCCTACAGTCAGATGGAAATTACTGGTCCAAACCCACAAAGCTAATAACTCAGCTGGTGTATCCCTGTTCACCAACTTTGTTGGCAAAACATGGAATGCCTTGCCAAACTATATAACCCATACAGTCCTCCAAAAGTCTCTTAAAAAAAAAAACCTCAAACAGTATCTCAAATTGAACTGGCTATGCCCATGTACCAACCTGGATTAAGTTATAAAACAATAGCATAATCAGTAATCATCATATCATAATCAGTAATTATCATAACATCTAACTACATCACCATGTTGTGCATCCAATCTTACTTGTAATTGTCTCTGTCCATGAGAACTGTGAGTCTCTACTAGGGAACATTACTAAACCAATGTACGTAAGATATATTACTACTCTGTTTTTATATATTTTAATTGTTTTCTAACTTCTTGTGTAGCCTTTGTATGTCTGTCCATTAGAACTATGAGTCCCTATTAGATAACACTACTACACCAATGTACATAAGGTACATTACCACTTTTTTATACATTCTAATTGTTTTCTAACTTCTTGTGTAACCTTTTGTATGTTTGACTATGTGGAGCTTTTCTCCCAGGGCCTCCGCTGAAAATGGACATGTATCCAGTCGGACTATCCTGATAAACAAATGTAAAATAAAAATAAAATAAATAAACAGGTTGAGAGGGATAGTTCTGAGGTATAACTTCACTGCATGTTATATACATACATATATATATATATATATATATATATATATATATATATATATATATATATTTTTTTTTTCTTTATATTTTTATATCTATGTTATGACTCTACTTTTTCATATATATGTTTCATCAGACATATATAAATATATATGTGTGTGTGTGTGTGTGTATGTACATATATGTCTATATACAACACATGACTGGTTCCACAAAGCTTTCTCCCTAATGTTGTATGCCTCTATTGAACCTCTGAAAAAACAATGTTGGGTATTACAGCTCAGATGGTCTAGTGGTAATTTCCTCTGACTATAGTACCCAGGATGTTTTTTTTTTCATTAATGTTAAACGACCAGAATGTGTGATATATTTGTTAAAGCATTGTAACTGTTCACAGCTCAGATGATGTAGTGCCATTTTGCTGTGATTGTAGAGGACTGCATCCAGGGTTTGAGACTTGGCAGGGCTGACTATTTTGTTGCTGGGCAGAACAAAGTCTGATGGCTATAGAGTGCTGAAGGAATCTTTAAGCATATTATACTTATATATTTTTATTAGAAAATAATATTTATATACACATTATAATTTTATGTTTACCTTTATGTATCCCCCTATGTGGTTTCATTAACTTATATTCTCGTGTAACTATACAGTATGGGGCACTTGCATTTATATGAGGGTTTCACATCTTTTCTACACTGACATCTCACTTTTCAAACTGCTACACTACCCTAGCTGAGGAAAAAAAAGGTTGCTACATAATTTAAGTTTACTAAAATAATTTTAACACTACTTTCTTACTGGAAAACGAATAGTTTGTTTTGGGACTCAAACAGTGAATACCCACATGTAAAGCTGTGACTCTAACCACTACACTACCTCAACTTGGAAAGTTTATCTGTCTAATATTATACCAGTTTGGCTTAGAAAGTGCTGTACGGCACTTTCTGAGTGGAGTGGAGGGGCGTGTTTAATGTACGTGCACTACAAGTGCATGCCCCCTGCACTCATTCACGGTTTGTGTCCGTATAGATTAACCAGCAGCGCGCCTTCATGAATATGCAAGGTGCACTGCTGTTCTAAATGGACATCAACCACTCCGTGCAAGAATAGTCTTATTCATGCACAGGTTTCATGAATCTGGGGGATTATTCCACTATATTCAACCCTCATCAGGCCCATCACCGAGTACAACAACCCCTTCGGTGTGTGCCTGACCAGGCACATGCAACAACTGAAACATCCACACAAAAAGAATACACGGGATAAACAGCTTGTTCTATACAGATTACCTCAAATCTATATCTCTATACTCTTTCCTACAGACTGTTGAGGCGATATATGCATGGCATACAAGACATCCTAGAGCCTACTTTGATAGAAATTTTGCATAATCACAAAATTAATATCATCAAAATTACTCAGTCTAGGGATTTAAATTTTGCTTGCAACATAAATAGGACATTAGAGAAAAAGGTATGTGAAGCAGCACTCTTCTCTAACCCAGTTCAAGAGAAACCTGGTCCAATGGATGGGAAATTGGAAATGCACTTCAGGTGTAGCACTTATGTTTCTAATGGACAGAGGTGACCTGTAAATTTTGCCCCAGCTTGCATATAGCCCTTAAGACGACCTCTAAGAGATATAAACTTGTGGCATACAGTTGGGGTGCCTGGGTAGGCTTATAAAGGCCCGGGTGGTCATCAGCCTAGTTTATACCTATGAAAATATTTATGCTAATATTTTCATAACTGAGAGACCTACATGCTGTTGAGGGGTATAATGTGAAATTTCATGGTGGGAAGCAGGAAAACTCATTGTCAGTGCCAACCTATATATCGCATTATACTGAAAATACTGCTAAATGTTTGTTAATAATTATGAAAATAAGCGTTTTTTACATATGTACTTAATATTTATAAAACCAAAGGACATAAACTATTGCATGGCATCAGGGGAAAGTTTAGATGTTGTTGAAAAAATGTCTTTGATATTTGCACTGGAAGTTGTACAAATTGAGTGCTATTTAATGTAATTTATATGGCTATCTGTAAAATCAGGCATATGTTTTCATATTTCTGTAAACATCTCAATAAACATGGACTCAAAGATGAATTTCTTGTTGGCATGTGGAAGCGTATGACTGTTTTAACTGAAGTGCTCGAGCAATATATGTCTAAGTTGCACAGTTTCCAAAATATGACAATTTGTTCTGCGGACCGTTGTTCTGTTGTAGCGACCCCTAACCGGGATAAGTCGAAAGGAGATGATGATGATGATGATGTTTGTCAAAGTTTGGCAAAAATATTATTCTGGGTTTGTGTGCATTATATTATTAGTATTTACAGAAGGACACATACTTCTTAGTAATAATATTCTTAATTTTACAGTTTTAATAGCTTTTATTGTTCAGAATATAGTTATATGTGTTTATCTTATGCTTTTTACATTGATTTTTCAGAAAATGGTCTGGAATGCAAGATGTATGTAAGCTGTCAGAGGTGTGACATTCCATATCAGATAGGCAGTAATGAGTTACAAAACCTCAGAAATCTGGTAATAATGTACAATCCATACGGTGCATGTGATGCTATACATCTTTAAATCTAACATCCATACCTCTCATCTTTGCAGATTTTTACAGAATTCCAGGTTTTTGCCTCATATTTTTGGTCTGTTCCTCATACAATTTGTGTTTTTTTTCTGACAAATCACTGAGGCATGAAGTCACTAAATAAGGGTATACATTTGAGTTTCAGACTTCAAAACTCTTGGAAAATGCATGTTTAACACAAACCTTGTTATTCTATACCTTCTAAGTTTATAGGAGTAATATTCAAAATGTGTCCCTATTTTTGGACCATTGCCCAGTCACTCTTTTGGCTTTATCTGGATTTCTTATGCTAAGAGGTTGAGAGGTATGTTAGCATCACAAGAAAACTCAGACGGGGAATAAGGGGTAACAAGTTTTGATGAGACAGCATTTGAGCTTGAGTATTATCACAAACAGATTCATAAAGGAAAGATCCAGAAGTGATCCCCCAAAGATCTTCTTTTTTTGGTACCAGGGATATCTTGGAATAAAATCTTCCCCTATCTGAGGAAGAGAGACAGTTTGTGTCACCCCTTGAATAAGTACATGACAAATGATAGGAGGGAAAACAGCTTGGTTGGGTATGTGATGGGAAACCCCTCAAATGAAGAGAGAGACTCCCACATCCATCTGGTATCTTGATGACTCACTGTCAAAACCTATCTGTCTGAAACAATTTGCTGTCAAAGAGATAAATGGAGGTTCCACATTTCTGGAAGGATTAATAGACTGTTAGGGTCAGGGTGGGGGAACCCCTAATATATTCATTCAGATGCATTAGACTGTCCTTTGCATTGGGGGATCCTGCTTTTCTTTTGGAACCTCCCCACCATAGCTTTTTAATTGTTTGCTTACCAGTAGATTGCTGTGACTAATGACTTCACTTTTTAAAGCAAGAAGTAGATGGGCCATTGAATCCCTTGGTAAAATTGGAGATGAAGGACTGAAAACTCTGAGAAATCCCTTGAATCAACTTTTCTCTGTTACTACACTTTTTAGTGACCTTTGCAGCAGGAGGTCCAAAAACTAATCCACTGTCCAAGGGAGAATTTAAAATGTCATACCTGACATTCTCTGGGAGGTTTTGAGAATGCAGACAGGCAAACCTCCTTATAACAGTAACATTTTGTTTCTTTTTGTTACTGTTTTCTTTTTCAGTGCACAATTCCTTGTTTGATCCTGTATATTTCCATGTTATACTATTGGACACTAATTACTATGTATAACTAAAAATATATCTCTCTTACTGTGAATGTTTTTAATGTATATACACTGCAGCTTTTCTCCTCTGGTCTCCAGTGAAAATGGGATTCTTACTTACTTGGACCAAGCTGGTTAACAAATGTCAAATAAAATAAATAAATAAATAAACATTTCTAGTTGCAGCAGCTCTGTAGTTGGCATCAGCAGAGTCATAAACACATTTCAAACAGTGGCAGGTCACTTGAGGCACAGAACAGAGGAAGTTACACAAAGCAGATTCCTTCTCACATGAGGTATCATAAGCCAGAATATTGTTCCTATTCCCATACACTTCAAAATGCAAGCTTGACAGTTCAGAATTCTAAACACATCTGTTCCCAAATGTATCAAAAACCTTTCCATCCATGTCAGAAGGAGGGGAATTAGTCTTAACAAAATGTTTAGCACCATCTAGATTCACTGAAGAAATAGTCACTCGGTCAGATCTTGGACGACTGTATTAAAACTTAAAAGATTGAGGCATTTTGTATAATCAATTTTTTTTTGGGCAGCAGGCTGACTGTTAGGGCTGTGACAGAAACATCCAAAGCAAATAGAAAATGAAGAATATGAGTAGGATCTGGAAATTCCATTTGTAACACATCATAATATCTTCTGAGGGACTAAGAAACATCAGCATTTTCCTACTGAAACAACTGATTCATTCTAGAAATAACTTCAGAGAAAGGTTCCCTATAAGAAGACTGAAGACACATTCTTTTGAATGCGTCTTGGTCGAACTCAAAAGCCTGAAACGGCAAAATATCGAAGCGACTTTTAAGCAAATCCTTTCCCTGGGAAAGAATTTGCTTGGCTGCTTTGTTACTTTGCCGTTTTCGGCACTGTAGTGCAGTCTCGGAGTTGGTATATTTAAGTAGGAGGTGTGGGGGGCAAAGCCCCCCACTTAATGCAATGTTTAAAGTGTTTTTTTTTTTTTTTTTTGTTGGAACAACGATTTTTTTTGCTAGGAAAAAAAATTGCTGTTCTGACAGTTCGAAATTGTAAGCTTTCACTTACATAGGGTCAATTAATCACCTTTTGCTTTTTTTAAGTATTTGGAGATCTAATACAGACCCCAGAGAAAGAGAATCATATAAATGTACTAGTTAAATCCACACTCTCCTCAAAATCTGAATCAGAATTCTATGGCGACAGTACACAATCTGTACCTTTAGAATCAATTAGAGGTTCAAACTGTTGAATCTCTACAGAAAACAAAGATTCCCTTTTTATTTTACTAAAACAGCCATACAAGAAGTATCAAAAGACTGCACTAAACCCAGTGCTACGTCCAATAAATTTCTTCTGACAAGAGAAGGCCTATGTTTAAATTTCTGTTTATTTTTATGATAATTTTTAAAGAAGTAGACCAGATTTTTCCACCAAAACCCTGTCTACAGATGAGTACAGCTTTCTGGCTAAGCAGAGTGGCAAACTCTGCCCTTTTTCCCATAGCCAACAAGAGTGGTTTGCCTTTGTCTACCAAAGGCTGTTCAACAGTCACATAGGACATATATAAACCCTGGTCCATGGCGACTGTACAGGCCCCACTAGCATGACCCAAAGAAAAAGATGAGTGGTCTGAAAACAAGCATTGGCACCTGCAGAGTCATCCACCCATGGCTGAGGCACTTTGCCAGCTTGCTGTGGTGGCAAATGCTGTGTAAAAATGTTTTTGTTTGTGGGTAGAAGAAAGCAGTACTGAGCAATCAATAGGATGTTCCTTGGTTAAACCAAGAAAGGTACCTGATTCCTGAGGAAGCCTGGTAGCAACAGTTAGTGAAACATGTAAATTGTAAAAAAAGTAATGTTTTCAACATTAAAACACAGTAAGAAGCACTTGAAACATGTATCCCTGCCCATAAAAGTAAAATTAGACAACCTTTTACCACAGAAAAAATAGTGAAACATTTTTTTTACCATAAAAGTAAAAAAATGCTCCCCTTTAAAAGTGTACAAGAATTGTATGACGGTCATTAAAAACAGTGTTTCCTAGCATAATTAAATAGGTTTTACAGACAAAAGTAGTTTTCTTTCTACCATAAAATGTAAAGTGTAAGTTTTTTTTTTTCCAAAGGAAACTTATCTGCCCACCAATAGAACAGTGTTTGTCGACCAGTTATCTTCAAAGTCCAACAGAGGAGTGCTCTTTTCAGTGGTAGGAAAGTTCTGAAGGGCTTGACACCCAGATCTGACTTTTACTCACCTCATCTCAGGAAATAAACTTACAAAGTTGGGAGGTGTCTGTACCAGCTCCTGACCCTCCCCCTTGTATGTGATGGGGTCATCTTTTATTCACTGAAAACTCATTTCACTGAATTTCAATTCACCCTCAAAAAATCTCTGAAAGCTGAAATCACTGAAAACGTATTTCACTGAATCACATTTCTCTGAATGTAAGTAGTGTTGAGCAAATAAAATGTGCATGCCATTTTCCACACTGTAGTGCAATCCTAGAGTTAGTATATATATAATTGGGAGGGTGTAGCCCCCAACCTACTTAGCTTTTATATTTATGAATCTCATGTCACTGAAAGCTAACAATATTAAACCAAAAGTAGGTGGAGGACTATGCCAACCACACCCCCCTATGTGGGGGCTGTGCACCCCACGCCCAACTATATATTCTAACTCCAGGATCGCACTAATGTGCGGAAAAGGGCATATGTGTTTTACTTGCCCAACAGTACTTACATTCAGTGAAATGTGATTCAGTGAAATGAGTTTTCGATGATTTGAGCTTTCAGCGATTTGGTGTGAGTGTTTTGAAATTCAGTGAAATGAGTTTCCAGTGAATGAAAGCAGACCCATGTGATGACATGATGTAGGCATAGCATAAAGCCCAATATCCTCAACATGCTAGTCAGTGGCATGTGCACATCAGCGAGCTTGGTAACCACGCTGTAAAATTATCGTTGTACACTTTTAAAGGAGAGCATTTTTTTTTAACTTTTATCGTCATTATGGCATGCTGTAAACGCACATTAAACTAAAGTTTTTTTCAAAGCTTTAGAAACTGGCCAGATGTTATATGCTTAGTAGGACATAAGCCATAGCTTAGGCTACTGCAGCAGCTGTCCTTTGGAAGGACACTTCATGTATTGAAAGTATCAGTGAGCACATTAACCATTAGCTACTCCATATCATTATAAGAAAGCAGTTTTACATTTAACACATTTATGTGATATAGACAGCTATTGAAAATTTTTAGTCCAAGACAACATGTACCAGCTGACAAGGAAAGCAAAAATAGGGTTCTACTTTTTTAATAAAATATGTAAGAGAGTGGGGAGATGCATAAAGGTTGTTGTGACCATGTACACCTCATAATAACTTTTTGGAATTCAGAGAGGCATAATGCCGTGATGTAAACAGAAATGTGTAGGCTGTCTCTGCATCCATGGTAAAAGAAGATGAGGCAGTCTGTGGGAGAGGTATCTGCTATTTAGTAATTTGCTCTTTCCCCAGAACCACTTCCTGGAAAACATGTATGTGCCAAGCAATTTATAGAATCACTTAGTAGTGTAGATTAGTAGAGCCACTCTTATTATGTTATTTTAGTGGATACTGTCAAAAGGCTGTGTTCAGCCATAATGGGAGAGGTAAATACTGGAGATTTTAAAAGTAAGGTAGTGTTGCAAGGTATATGAGTGACTGTATGCAATGTGCTGCATATGTGCATGTGTGTGTGTGTGTGTGTGTGTGTGCATGTGTGTGTGTCTATTTTTAAGTCTGCATGTGACACAGCATTAAGGGGTTAGTAAGGGGTGAGGTTGGTGTGTGCATGTGTGTGTGTGTGTGTGTGTGTGTGTGTGTGTGTGTGTGTGTGTGTGTGTGTGTGTGTGTGTGTGTGTGTGTGTGTGTGTGTGTGTGTGTGTGTGTGTGTGTGTGTGTGTGTGTGTGTGTGTGTGTGTGTGTGTGTGTGTGTGTGTGTGTGTGCGCGCGTGTGTGAGTGCATATGTCTGTATGTGAATGGATGACTGGATGTGACTGGATGAGTGGGTAGGTAGGGGTTGGTATGCATATATGCATGCATGTGTGTTCAAGTGTGTTTGATGTGTATGTGTGAATGAGCGTCGGTTGGTGAGGCTGTCATACCTCCACACACCAGCAGATTACAACATTGAATGGGAGGATCACTTGCCACCACTGATAACTGTATTACTGATATTCGAGGACCACTAGCCACCAGGTATTACTTCATAAGACTTGTGCCATAATGGTACTTAAACCAGTATGGGCACTGGGGCATTGGAGACCATGAGACACTATGGAATACCTCACAACACTTCTGCCATAATATTACTTAAACCAGTACAAGGATCAGTGATTAAGCAAACCACTAGATACCAGGGATTGTTCCATAAGACTTCTGCAGCAATAGTACTTAAACCAGCATGGGCATTTGGGAATTGGAGGCTGCTAGATGCCAGGGATTATTTCATAAGACTTGTGTCATGACAGCACTTAAACCAGTACAGGGATCAGGAGGTAAGGGCACTAGTAAATACTAGGGATTACTTCATAAGACTTGGGATATAATGACACTTAAACCAATATGGAGATCAGGGAGAGGTGTATGTTAGACACTAGGGGGCAGTCATTTTGGAGTGCTATAAAAACACAATAAATAAATGATGCTGGAACCACTAGACAGCAAGGAACTTTAAAGAAAAATAATAAAATGATGAAAAGGGATTTGGGCTATGAAATTTTGCTACAGAGGCCCTCTGCCTTAGCCTGCTATACTTTAGTGCAGCAAGTATTGTTTTTAAACATATTGAGGATTCCCTACCAGGCATTTACTGAAAGACATGAAGCATAAAACCTGAATGTATGGTATCAATGGCTGGCAAACATTCATTAAATGGGTTTGTTTATGCATATTATCAGGTTTCTTCTAGCAAAGAAATTTGAAAAAATCTAGTAGCAATCCACAGAGCAGGCAGCCTAAAGAAAATTTGTCATAGTGCAGATGACTTGAAAATGGGTAAACTGACCACATGTGTTACAGACTGGACATATCTGCACAAGGACTTGACTAAAATAACCATTTGGGCACAGGATAATAATGCACATCAAAAACTATGCATGAAAGATGCAGGAGACATAAACTGAAAGGTGAATATTTAATACACTATACAGTGGTTGAAACTGTAGACTTATTTAAGGACCTGGGTATATGTGTAGATCCAGCTGTTTTTCTAATCATATCAACCAGTTGGTTAATGATAGTTATAGAATTATAGGTTATATAAAAAGATTTATAAAGTTTAGAAAATCAGAAATGAAGTCATTCTCTGTTAGTTACATTAGACACAAACTCGAGTATAGAATAACAATATGAAAAACTTATAAGAAAACAAGCATGTGTAAATTGGAAAGAGTACAGCGGAAACATACCAAGAGCATACATGGATGCAAAAATTTAAGTTATTATGAAAGGTCGAAATATCTGAACTTGTAGTTTTTCTCATACAGACAAATAAGAGGAGACCTTGTTCAGGTATATGTATGACATTTAGAGACAACTACCTCTGGAAATGTTTGAGATTAACAAGACATAGTAAAGAATCATCAGACAACCTCTGCAGAAAATTATATAGGAATGAGAGGTGTACTAAGTGGTTTTCTGGGAGAGTAGATGATACATGGTATAGATTGCCAAATCATATTAAAGCAAGCACAAATGCAGATGTTTTTACAAACAAGCCAGACACTTAATACAGGAATATGGTGAATTGGCAGGCTACTAGGACATTATTGCCCTTGCCTGAAATATTTGTACTTATGTATAGGCATGTGTGTATAGATGAAATGTGATAATAACTAATTGGTTTAGAGAATAATATACTTCAGCAGTGATAACTTGCACCTACACAGGATAGCTATTTAATCACATTGGTCAATAATTTTTAAATGACAGGCACTATGTAAAAGTAAAAAAAATATGACTTGTGACTGTTTCTCATAGATTGGTTAAGTAGGAAAGGTCCTTCGCACTGGTGGCATTGTTAATCACAAAATCTATAAGTGAATTAGCTGGTAGGGAAACAAGTCTAAGACAGGAGGCTTAATTTTTATTTTTTAATTGATTTTTTGTGTTAGTAACAGCAGCATTATGTTCCAGTTAAATTCCAGCTGTGAGAACTTACAGAACCCAGTCAAGCTGTGAATCATCCTCACTCTAAGAGTTTATTCCTAATAATGTAGAATTGTTTTAGACTTCTCCGACTTTATTGTATAAACACTTCAGCATTTAAAAAAAAAAACATGCATTATAAAGAAAATGCAAGTGAAGCTACAGCTAGGAGTTTTTGTATACCATGTTCCACACTGTCTGTTTCAATGTGGCCCCTGCCATGTAGTGTACTATGTTGCACACACTGACTGGCATGTTATTGCAATACATTTTTGTGAGAAGACTGATTGTGTAGCTCTGAAAACCCCCTCTTTTGCTTCATGTTAGACAAGTCCACATAATCACCACACTGCATTACAAGTTGCAGATATATGTATAGAAATAGCAGACTTCAGTTACAATGAACCAATGTGGCAATTCACACAATGCAATTGTGTCAAGACTCTGTTCCACAGTAAGGTAGTCATCAGCACAGAGGTGTGCCAATTAACAGCACTATTTACTGTATGAAACAGCTGCATACTTGAATAAAGGTACATTGGGCGCAAACATCATACTCAAAACTGAATAAACACACATGCTACAGACACTCATGCATGCACACACACACACACACACACACACACACACACACACACACACACACACACACACACACACACACACACACACACAAACATGCACATACTTGCATGGGTGAATGCACACGCACACACACACACACACACACACACACACACACACACACACACACACACACACACACACACACACACACACACACACACACACACACACATGCATACTTGCATGGGTGAATGCACACCCAGACACACACACACACATACACACACACACACACTTGCATGGGTGCACGCCACCCATGTATACACACACACACACACACACACACACACACACACACACACACACACACACACACACACATGCACGCACACGCACACACATGCACGCACACAGACTATGCCTGTATAGATGTATGTGCATGCTCATATTTTGTGTGGTTATCATTTGTAGTGCTGAAGTTGTATGTTTGATTATATCTATTACAAGAACTCTGAGAGTGTAACATAACTCCATGGGGTTTACCAGTAACATCTATACATGTGTTGTGGAATTACAGGGAAGATTTTAATGTAACTCAGCAAACAGAGTAAAGAAGAGCTTGACTCAGCAAACAGAGTAAAGAACAGCTCACCTGTCTTTCTGCTGTAGAGCCAAACAAAAGAAAACACTTGAAATGATGTTGTACACATGTAATAGTCTAGGTAAGTTATGGAGAATAAGGTTGTGATTAATATCCATGCAACTACAATACTAGGAATATATATTTGGCTAAGTCAAACACTTTGGATAACTGAATGTGCTGTATATTTAATTATGTGACCGTATTTTAAATTAATATTCAGTGCACTACAGAATATCTCCACAACTGGTCATTAGCTGTATAATTCATATGTTACTTTGCTTGTTCATACACAGAGACAAGTCTTTAAACTTTGACTGGAGCAACAAAACGGCACAATTGATCGATCAATAAATTAAAAAATAAATAAATAAACTCCAGTATATTACAACAAAATAAGTAATTTCCAAATGTGTTATTATGAGAAACTGTACCAGTAAATTAACTTTTGGCCTTTGCCAAGGAAAATAAAAATGGCATTTTAGCATAAGATATCCACAGTTTCTGAACTTTGATAAATGTTCTCTGCCTCGTTCCCTGCAACATAATAGCACAGACATGAAAAAGGAAAGCATATTCCGTTAAGTGATTCATGGGCAGACTAAGCTAGGTTGAAAGTTGTGCTCTATATGCAAAAGAAACTTGATATACCATTTATAGCTATAGCACTGCAATCATTTTACCTGTGCTGAGGCAGGCAGTTTCTTTGAATAAATGTCATATAGGTTAAATAATATAAAAATGAATTAATCATAAACAAATAAATACGTTTCCTCAGTCCTAAATGTATCAAAAGAATACAAACAAAATGAGGAAAATCCAGCACATTGAAAGCAATCCCAGATATAATCAGAACCTATCCTAGACATATGATTTTATGATTTTTTAGATAAAAGAAAAAAAACAAAAATGCACTTATGAGAGTAACAGCTGCCTACTGGACATCTTTTCATTTGTAATTCCGTACAAATTGCTTACTGAATGATGTTTAATTACTCCTTATTTAACATGCAACCAGGACTTTAGAAGGTGTGTTCATAAATGGCAACCCTGAGCCCACTGCAGTTTAAAGCTTTTTATGGATGTATTCAGGAAACTTATAATATAGGGGTAAACTTATTTAAGAAATAGACAAAATCAATGCAAGAGTAACTAGCAAGTGAATCAAACTTGACAAAACAGTTTTTATTAAACTCAGACAAAAAGATCTGGTTCACATTTGTTACTGTTGACAAGATAGATGTTTTTATAATGATACCAGCTAAAATCTAGAACAGTGTAGTAAGTAAATAGATACTCATACTTCCAAGTTGTAAATCCTGTAAATTGTTGGAATAATAAATCCAAAATACCTGCTAAAATAACGCTTTTATTTATGACAAAAAAGAGCGTTTTCGCCGTAGTAACACCACAGCTTCTTCAGAATGAAAACCATTTTTTAAAAAAAACACGCCAGTTAAATACATACAAAATGCATGATGTGGTTAGATGGAATCATACATTTAAAGAACCAGTACATTCAAAACCACATACTATGCACGTACCAGCTAAGTTAATAATGTTGATTGCTTGATAAAATCATATAAAAATACCTTCTGTTAAAGTGCATAAGTGGGTATTCATGTTAAAAACATATCACTAGTGTAGCCAGAAATAACTACAAGTGTTATAGTGTCCTAAAATGTGACCCTTTAGTAAAACAAAGAATTAGCTACTGTAAAATTCAATAATTAGTAGTCTAAAGCATTATGTCCTAAACATTTATTGAAAAGCCTACCTAATCTAACATTTTGAAAAACTCAGACCTAATAGATACAATAGAATATAAATAAATGTATTGATCTTTATACATATATGTAAGGAGATATAGTATATAGAGGGAATCCAAGTAGACAATTAATTCATAACTCTTAACACGTAATGGTTAAGGTCAAAAATTGTTATAGCAATGGTTTCCTGTTATGTTTTTGTCTCAGATAATTCCTCATTTTTAGTATACAAGAAATATTACAGCTTTCATTTAATCCTGGAAAGCAAAAAGAGTTCAAACGTAGCTGCCATTCCAATTCACGGACCTCTAAGAGAATATTAGTAGGTCCCCCCCTCAAAGTATGTGGTACTGAGTCTATAGCTGTAAAACTAAAACTATGTCCTTCATGTTTCTCACAGTGTTTAGCCAGGGCATTGTCGCATTTTTTTGTTCTTATTGCATATAAGTGCTCATATACCCTGTCGTGAAATCTGCGGTCAGTTTAGGTCTAGAATTTTAGGTCTTCACTTATTACCTACCCTACCTCCTAGGCAATCTATGATTGTGTTCCACTTTCACATACATGCACACACACACACACACACACACACACACACACACACACACACACACACACACACACACACACACACACACACGCACACACACACACACACACACACACATGCACACACACACACACACACACACACACACACACACACACAGATACAGTAAGTGGAGATCAGTGAAGAGTATGTTAATATATTACTGGTCAACATTCCAAGACAACGCTTTATCAAAATACAAACGTTTGATTCAAATACTTCATCAGCCTATCTGCCAAAATATATTAAGCAGTAAAAAATCTCTGCTAACACCTTTCAGCATGTTAATTCTTCTCTAATTTACATCCCAGCTCTCATACTACCATATTTCTCATACCTTTCAACCAACCATCAAAGAACACTCTCATTAGTAATTCTAAACATAGACAGCTATACCTTGCCTATCACACCCATGTTATGCAACACCTCACTCTGTTGTCATAGAAAATATTAATTATACTTTCTCCACAGCAGCAATAATTTAAGCTCAATACTGCACAAAATAACCACAGAGAAAGAAATTACAAAATTATAGTGGCACAGTAACAAATGCAGCTGTTATCATGTGTGAGAGGTATACCCTAACCCTAGACCAGACTTCATTAAATCCCTCTCTGTATCAAAGACTGCATCTAGCAATTATTGCATGAACATAAACAATCAACAATAGATACCCCACCCAGGATAGCCTTAAAATTTATAACCTGAATCATAGCTCTCAAATAATCAAGGACATATTTTAACAGAATTAGGGACAAACGTAGAAATAAATCACGGACAATGAGGGACATTTGTAAAATATTACTAATACTAACTTGAGATATTGGCAGAATAAAATAATGTTAATTACTATATATTCTGTGAAATAAAAGAAATCTATAACTCTTACTTACTTCCATTATTTACTGAGTATAATTCACAACCTTTCCTCCAAGAGTCACCAGTTTTAGGAAGGATTAATAGGGCCAGAGCTAAATTTTGGAGTCACAATCAGGGACATCCCTGGAAATCAGGGACAGTTGAAAGGTATAACCTGAATGCTCATAATCTATTTAATAGAATCCTTGGATTGTTTATCATGTTGCATCAGTTGCTAGTAATAACAGAAACATGGATAAAACCACATTTCAGTGCTGAAGACAACCCCCCCCATACAGCAACATACTATGTAATTACTGCCTCATTAAGCAAGTGGGTAGGTTTGCAGTTATTTTCTCAAGTAACATAAACAATATCAACCTACTCTTACCAACACCGTAATTTGAGTCAGAGGAAATAATTATAGTCTTTCTCAAAGTAAATGTACATGGGAACCTCTGTGACTTTATCCCTTTCTTTAAAGACCACCTGCAATAAAGAAGATTCTAGTCTGGATAACCACCAATATAAAATACAAAGTATTACTTCCAAAATAATCACATTAACCTTTACAAACTCAGCTAATGACAAAACCCACCAAACACTGCAGTGTCACAAATAACCAAACTATCTTAGGATGTATTAAACTAGATACTACTTTAACATTTGGAATTTTCCTTCACAAACGCAGAACTGAAGAAACAAAACTAAAAAGGAAAGACTACCAGAAAAAAGACATTTCTTTGTACACCTCATTTCATGACACATCTAAATAAAATTTGCTCCTATAGCCAGTCAACTAAAAAAAACAATAAAAACAAAAACAGATGAGCAGAAGCACGATCAGGGTAACTTGCTTTAATAATAGATAGCGCTTTCAAAAGTATACAACTTGCTTCTTCAGACCTTCTAAATAAGATACATCTTAGCTAGAACATTGCGTGATAGTTACATTGTAACCATTTATATCACTCCTTAAAGCCACATGTACTTTCTTGTACTTTGCACAAGCGAGCCTCCTACAACATCATTGTAACCACAGACTATTTGCTTCTAACCTTTTATGTGCACACAGGTTTTCACCTGCAGCTGAACATTGTATGTTTCTGTGGATAATATTAATAATCTTCATAATCTCATTAATCAGGTTAACAAATGATTATTTCACTTACAATCTCTCATGCGATTATTTCTTATACATGAACTTCTTTACTACACAACCCAACTTTTGCTGATTATAGGTTCATAGGGTCATAGGTTCATACTAGGCTATCTGCCCTAGGGCATTTATTAGCCTAGCCAGAGTGTGTTTGGCTTTTGCCACCCATTTTAAATTAATTTTGCTATGCCCTTTTTCGAGGTTAGTATACTGTGCCTCTGTCTAACAGTGACACAGAAGTGATACCCGGGGTAAACCTATGATCTCCCATCCACTCATCAAGATTCCTCTTGAAGAGAGTCAATGAGGGACTCTGCCTAACCTGGACTGAGATTTTATTCCAGAGTGAAGGGAGCCTCTGGGTTATGAATCTGTCCCTCCAGCATGTCCTATTTATTTCAGTGCTGAGGTTCAAGTCTCTCGAGCGCGTAGCTCGATGGGATTTGGATTTTCTGAAATGCAGCATGTCCATTAATTCCGGGTTGGACATGACTTTATACGTCAGGCACAGATCGCCTCTGAACAGGCGGTATGCCACTGAGTAGAGCTGGAGTTTCTTTAACCGGGCAGCATATGGCATCTGTTTGAGCCCTTTGATACTTTTGGTGAGGTACTTTTGGGGTCTTTCCAGTTGCTGCAGGTGTCTGGTAAGGTACATCCCAAAAGGGGCATTGTACTCAATTATGGGCCTGATGAGGGATGAGTAAAGAGGCACGATGACCTCCCCTGATCTAGATGTGAATCCCTTCATGATTAGGTGGGCTATATAAAATGTTTTTCTAACCACTTTGGCCACGTGGTTGTCAAATGAGAGATTGCTATCAACTTGGGTCCCCAGGTCCCTAATTACTTCTTCTGTACTTAATTGATTACCACCTATGTGGTAATTTGTAGGCACTTTGTTTTTGCCAAAGGGGATGACTATACACTTTTTGGCATTTAGCTTGAGGCCATGGCTCTGGCACCAGTTGTCTGTTTCTATGAGGCCCTTTTGGAGGATGCTTGTGTCGGCTGGAGAGTCGATTATGGTGCCCAGTTTGCAGTCATCTGCGAACTTGGTCAGCCACAGTCCTTCCGTGTTGGCCTGTACCTTCGAGAAATATATACCGAACAAGAGAGGTCCCAGGACTGAGCCTTGTGGGACACCACTTGTAACTGGTTTGGAGTCTGACATGGCTCCAGCAATTCTAACCATGTGGGTTCTGTCCTTGAGCCAGTTTGCAATCCATCTTGTGACATAGGGGGTTATATTTAAGCTGGTGAGCTTATCTATAATGCCCGAGTGGGGTATTGTATCGAAGGCTTATGCGAGGTCCAGGTAGGCTGTGTGGACCACCTTCCCCTCGTCAATGGCCTTGGTGACTGTTTCAAAGAAATCAACCAGGTTTAAGAGGCAGCATCTGCCCTTAACAAAGCCGAACTGGGTAGGATCCATTATCTGTAGGTCCCCAATATCTTTATTTATGAGGTCCATGATGATCCTTTCCATAGCTTTGCAGACCAAGCTAGTCAGGCTTATGGGGCGATAGTTTCCAGGATCCGTTGAGGCACCACCTTTATGGAGAGGGACCACTGTTGCTGTATGCCACTCTTTGGGCACATATCCTGTAGTAAGGCTGAGATTGAACAGCAGTTTTATGTTTGGGTTTAGCTCTTCTTGGAGTTCATGTAGGATGCAGCCCGGGACACCGTCTGGTCCCATTGATGCTGTGTTTTTTGCATTGGAGAGGGCGGCTCTTACCTGAGCATCTGAGATGTCAGGGGGACAGCACTCTGTTGGGATAGATATTTGCCCTTTTGGTGGGGGGGGGGGTTGCGCTGAACCTGTCAGCTAGGATGTTGGCAATGTCTGTGGGTTCAGTGTATTTTTGTCATTTTGGACTAATTCTGAGCATATCTAGGAATTACCACCCAGGTTCCTAACATAACTAAAGAAAGCCTTGTGATTATCCTTAGTGTCCTGTGCAATTTTTCTCTCAAAGCTGGCCTTAGACAATTTTATGAGTGCCCGTAGTTTTTGCTAATACTGATCAGTGATGCCTTCCCTTTTTGGGATTTTGCTCTATCATTTAGTAGCTTCCTCCTTCTATTGTATAGTTTGTTTATAGCTGGGGTCCACCAGACAGGATGTCTGCCTTTGGAGGATTGGGTCTTGGTTTTATTTGGGATCGCATGATCCATGCATTCCTGAAGGTGTTCATAGAATGCATTTATAAAGGATTCTGCGGTCTGGGCCGTATTTTCCACAGGCCCGGGGGCTTTTTAAGGATTCCGCCTCGGTTTTGAGGAGTGTGAAATTTGCTTTAGAGGAGTTTTTCACTGTGGTTTTCTGGGCAGGGGGTGGGGTTGGGATGTGAATAACCAGTGAGATTAGTTTATGGTCTGATCTTACCAGTGAGGGATACACTTCTGGTCTGGAGCATAGAGTCCCCATGCTGGTGATGATCAGGTCCAGTATATTTTCCCCTCTTGTGGGAGTGGTAACAAGTTGTTCCATAGCATTTGAGTTTATAAATTCTAGGAACCTTTGGGCTAGGGTGTTGGAGCTAGAGTAATGCTCCCAGTCTATGTTTGGGTAGTTGAAGTTGCCCAATATAATGTTGTTTGGAGAGACCTTCATATTTTCCAGTGTTCTCAGAAAGGCCGAGTGGGGTTCCTGGGTTTGGGAGGGTGGTCTGTAGCAGGCTATAAACTGGAAGGTAGTTTTACCCACTGTTAGTTGCACTTGGATAGTCCCTGATGCTTCGTGCTTTGCCACCAACCTGGAGGTGTGGGTATCTTTGATGAATATCGATACCCCCCCTCCTTTTGTGGTTCGGTCCAAGTTTTGGGGCAAAAGAATGGTATAACCTGGTAGTGCTGGGGTGCTCTCGGGAGCCCTGAACCAGGTTTCTATTACTGCACAGATATCAATGTTCTCCATGCTAAGGAGAGTTTCGAGTGCATGCATCTTGAGGTTTAGACTTCTGGCATTGAGTAGCATTACTCTTAGTTTCTTATCCTTGTAATACCTATGGAGGTGGGTTTGTCTTTTGAGCCTTGCCTAAAAAAGGCACTATGGAGGTAGCAAGAGCCTTTGCCAATATCCGAAAGCCCAGGGGTGACAGGTGCAAGCCGTCCCTAGTGAAGAATCAGGGCTTGTCGAGCATATCATCCCAAGCTGACAGGCATTGGATCCCCTTTGAATGACACCAGTACTTAAGCCAATTGTTGAAATTGATCATCTTGTCTTCATATTGTGGCATCATTCTTGGTGAGGGTAAGATGCTACTCAAGGTCAGGGTCATACCGGCCTGGGCTACATGCTCAGAGAGCTCCTTTATGTCTCTTTTCATGTAGTCCAGGGAGGTACATCTCAGGTCATTCACACCAGCATGGACAATGACTGAGTCATATTTGTACTTGCCTTGGAGTGACCTGAGTGCTTGTGTTATGTGGTGGATCCTAGCGCCCGACAGGCTGCTCACCATGACCCTCTCCTTGTTCAGCCTGGTGAGCGGGACATCAGTGTGCCTGATGACAGAGTCACCTATTACAAGTGTATCAGGTGTGTTGTTTAGTCTTAAGGGCTGTGACTGTTCGGCATACTGGCTTTGTGAGATATGTGTTGCACGTGTTTTGTTTTGGGGTAGCGGTTGCTTGGGTGTCTGCTTTGGAGGTCTCTGCTGCTTAGGCAGATCTTTATTTAGAGCCTCTGAGTATGTTTTTGTGTGATTATGTGTTTGGTTTGCTGTCATGGTAGGTCTATGTGAGACTGGAATTGTAGTGAGTGTGGTTTCCTTCTCCTCCTGACTGGTTATGCCAGTACTGAGTTGAGAGAGCTTAGCCTCCAGTTTGGCTATATGGTTGCATCTCTCACATGTGTTGGAATTTGTTGGGAGGAGGAGAGGGTTGTCTGTGTACATGAGGCAGTTGTAACATTGCCTCAAGATTCCCAGATTCACCAGCTGGACCGGAGAGGAGATTGACGACTGACCTTTGGACATGCTAGAATAATATTGGGAATTCCTTAATAATTGAAAACAAGGGCCAGTGGGGAGTGAGGGTGTAGTGCTTTTAATTTTTAGTGCTGACTTATATAATTGCTTTAGCGCGCAAGTGTCAGGTAACTTAAGTGCAATGTGTTACAGGTAACTTAAATGCAAAAACGACAAACAGTAACTTTCTTTCAAGTGAAACAAGGAAATAAGTACAGTAAGCAATGCAGATATTACAAGTGATCCACAAAAGCACTGAGAAGCCACGTATTAGGTGGAATTAGCGTTCCAGGGAAATAACAAGCAAACAAACAACAAGCATATAAACAAATCTAGATTCAGCAGGCCTGGATCTAGTCTATGCTACAGCAAACAAGGTGTACCAATTTCAGTAAGATACAGTTCAAATATTCAGGCACTATAAACCTTTAACCAGAAATTCCCAGCTCAGAAGGGCAGAGTCCAGCCTCTTCTCCCACAAGAGTGCAGACCACAAAACTTCTTAATGTAAAATAACTGGCCTGAAGCCCAAGTGCCTAAACCAGAACTAATACACTTTAAGAATAACAGACACTGGGCTCTCAATCAGCAGATCCCAACTTAGAAGGATGAAAGCTACCTGTCCTGCCACCACAGTGCATGCCACAAACCTTCCTAATGTAAAACAACTGGTCTGAAGCCCAAGTGCTTAATCCAAAAGACTTAAAATGATAGCTACACTTTAATCAAGTTACTACCAAGCAGTAATAAATACAATTGAATACTTTACAGAATGCCTGGATTAGTGCTCAAGTTACACAAACAAAGCTAGATCCAGCAGGCCCGAATCCAGTCTATGCCACAGCAAACAAGGCGCACCAACTTCAGTAAGAAGCAGTTCAGATATGCATGCACTATAAGCCTTTAACCAGAAATTCCCAGCTCAGAAGGGCAGAGTCCAGCCTCTCCTCCCACAAGTGTGCAGACCACGAACCCTCTTAATGTAAAATAAGTGGCCTGAAAGCCCAAGTGCTTAAACCAGAATTAATACACTTTTAGAATAACAGACACTGAGCCCTCAATCAGCAGTTCCCAACTTAGAAGGATGTAAGCTACCTGTTCTGCCACTACAGTGCAGACCACAAACCCTCTCAGTGACAAACAACTGGTTTGAATCCCAAGTGTTTAAACCAAAAGGCTTAGAATGAGTTACACCAAGCAGTAATAAATACAATTGAGTACTTTTAAGATGATGCAAAAGTAAAATAAAGTAGGTAGAAACACAAGTACAGTAAAAGCAGATGAATTTTTTTTTCTGAACAAGTGCTGAGATCAAAGAAACAGATTTGAGTGCTGAAACTAGAAAACTGGCTAGTTATAAGAAAAAAAACTAAGCTAGAAGGCTTCCCTCCAACACAGAAGGGCTTGGGGGCTCAGAAGCCTACAAATAGTCTATACCACTTAACAGGAAAGGCAGGAAACAAGCTTTTTTTTTTTTTTTCTGTTTCCCAGATGCTCTCTTTGTACACAGTAGGAGTGCCTGAAATCAGAATATGATCTCACTGCACTCCGTTGAGTGAGCAAATGAGATGGGCCCAGAAAGAGTATCCAAACACAAATTTACAAGTGGGGCGGGCCGTTTTAATGCCACTAAGATTAACACCAAAACAAAAACAGGAAGGGTGGGTGGGACTAACTGAAGAGCAGAGTCAGAACTTCCAGTTCAGTTAATATTCCTGCAACACACAGTTAGAATCAATTTAAATACTGTATTTTTTTTGAAAAAAAAGTGCAGATAAAGGTAATTAAATTCTCTTATAAGTCCAGTTGAATGCAGCAAGTTCTTAGCCGGTCAAAGCTGAGGTTTTTAAGCAGAAAATATTTCACACTGTACCACTTAAATAGGCAAGGACAGGAAATCAAAGAATGTGGCTACCCCCACACCTGTAATTACTAGCAAATAACAAAATTCAGCAAACACTGACTAACTTCCAGTTCAGTTAATATTCCTGCAACACACAGTTAGAATCAATTTAAATAGTGTATTTTTTTGAAAAAAAAGTGCAGATAAAGGTACTTAAATTCTCTTATACGTCCAGTTGAATATAGCAAGTTCTTAGCCGGCCAAAGCTGAGGTTTTTAAGCAGAAAATATTTCATACTGTACCACTTAAATAGGCAAGGACAGGAAATCAAAGAATGTGGCTACCCCCACACCTGCAACTACTAGCAAATAACAAAATTCAGCAAACAGTGACTAACTTCCAGTTCAGTTAATATTCCTGCAACACACAGTTAGAATCAATTTAAATACTGTATTTTTTTGAAAAAAAAGTGCAGATAAAGGTAATTAAATTCTCTTATAAGTCCAGTTGAATGCAGCAAGTTCTTAGCCGGCCAAAGCTGGGGTTTTTAAGCAGAAAATATTTCACACTGTACCACTTAAATAGGCAAGGACAGGAAACCAAAGAATGTGGCTACCCCACACCTGTAATTACTAGCAAATAACAAAATTCAGCAAACACTGACTAACTTCCAGTTCAGTTAATATTCCTGCAACACACAGTTAGAATCAATTTAAATAGTGTATTTTTTTGAAAAAAAAGTGCAGATAAAGGTACTTAAATTCTCTTATACGTCCAGTTGAATATAGCAAGTTCTTAGCCGGCCAAAGCTGAGGTTTTTAAGCAGAAAATATTTCATACTGTACCACTTAAATAGGCAAGGACAGGAAATCAAAGAATGTGGCTACCCCCACACCTGTAACTACTAGCAAATAACAAAATTCAGCAAACACTGACTAACTTCCAGTTCAGTTAATATTCCTGCAACACACAGTTAGAATCAATTTAAATACTGTATTTTTTTGAAAAAAAAGTACAGATAAAGGTAATTAAATTCTCTTATATGTCCAGTTGAATACAGCAAGTTCTTAGCCAGCCAAAGCTGAGGTTTTTAAGCAGAAAATATTTCACACTGTACCCCTTAAATAGGCAAGGACAGGAAATCAAAAAATGTGGCTAACCCCACACCTGTAATTACTAGCAAATAACAAAATTCAGCAAACACTGACTAACTTCCAGTTCAGTTAATATTCCTGCAACACACAGTTAGAATCAATTTAAATACTGTATTTTTTTGAAAAAAAAGTGCAGATAAAGGTACTTAAATTCTCTTATACGTCCAGTTGAATACAGCAAGTTCTTAGCCGGCCAAAGCTGAGGTTTTTAAGCAGAAAATATTTCACACTGTACCACTTAAATAGGCAAGGACAGGAAATCAAAGAATGTGGCTATCCCCACACCTGTAATTACTAGCAAATAACAAAATTCAGCAAACACTGACTAACTTCCAGTTCAGTTAATATTCCTGCAACACACAGTTAGAATCAATTTAAATAGTGTATTTTTTGAAAAAAGTGCAGATAAAGGTACTTAAATTCTCTTATACGTCCAGTTGAATACAGCAAGTTCTTAGCCGGCCAAAGCTGAGGTTTTTAAGCAGAAAATATTTCACACTGTACCACTTAAATAGGCAAGGACAGGAAATCAAAGAATGTGGCTACCCCCACACCTGTAATTACTAGCAAATAACAAAATTCAGCAAACACTGACTAACTTCCAGTTCAGTTAATATTCCTGCAACACACAGTTAGAATCAATTTAAATACTATTTTTTTGAAAAAAAGTGCAGATAAAGGTACTTAAATTCTCTTATACGTCCAGTTGAATACAACAAGTTCTTAGCCGGCCAAAGCTGAGGTTTTTAAGCAGAAAATATTTCACACTGTACCACTTAAATAGGCAAGGACAGGAAATCAAAGAATGTGGCTACCCCCACACCTGTAATTACTAGCAAATAACAAAATTCAGCAAACACTGACTAATTTCCAGTTCAGTTAATATTCCTGCAACACACAGAATCAATTTAAATACTATTCTTTTGAAAAAAAGTGCAGATAAAGGTACTTAAATTCTCTTATACGTCCAGTTGAATACAGCATAGTTTGCTTTTCAGTGTTTTATAAATCAACAGTTTAGGTTATTAAAATGTCGTGTCATGGTAGTTAAAAATGAACGCATTTAAAACAAATTAAAGGAATCACCATTTACCATGATGGTTGCTTTCATCTCCTGGTTCTCTGGTTGCTGTCTTCTGACTGCAGCTGATGGCTGGTCTCTGGCTTTGGGGTACTGCTTGTTTTTCCAGTGTATAATGGAACAGACCACATGTCCTCCACTACTCTTTCACATTCTTTCTCATTTTCATAAGCAAAACTACAGATGTTTTCAGAAGAAAAGTAACAAGAAAACCAGTCTTAAACAATTGCAACATATGCTTATTTCTAACTGTTGTTCTGGCTAAAGTATTACCCTCACTGTTAGGGACAGGTGGTTGGAAATGTCCACATCAGAGACTGAAACTGTAGCCGCATTGCAAATCACATCAATCCAATTCCTCTTTCAATTTAGAGGCAAAAAATGCCCCAGTTAAAAGATATCTAAAATACCACAACTTTGCTATAAATTAGAAGTGCTGCAAATTCAGTATAGGTCTAATCCCCACTGTGGAACACCACAGTCAGAAAGGGACAAAGCCTTGAAATCTGGTCATTTTATGCCCACTCATGATTTCCGCAAGACACAAGAAATACAACTTGAAACTGGAACTTTTCCATAGCAAATGGTAAAGAAGGCAGCCTAATACCTCTCAACGGCTATTATTTTAGAGAAAGCACTATCATTTTGGCTGTAAGTTTGAGCTTTTTTTCCTCTTAGACTTAGAGACCCTACAAATGAAATCAGACCAGTTTAAGGGTATATATGTTGTTGGATAACTAACAGAAAAATATTCAACAGTATGGAGTCTGCTGTGTGAATACCTTCTGTTTAAAAAAGTGTTTCTGTTCTGGACCCTTTGCTAGGATTTTTTTTTCAAAGTCAAGTGCATAATGTTTAATTCTTCATGGTTTTTAGAGGAATGTAGTCTTGACATCTTACTGCTCAACCCCTACACTTCATTTAAAATCCATAAGATTAAAATATGATGGGTTATTGCTAACAGTTGTCTCCAAAATGGGATCTGTAAAGGGCATATTTAGGGCATATATTGGTGTCATGAAGCAAAATGCAGCAAATGTTGGAAATGATACAATCTGCACAAAAACCTGCATTATGTATGAACACCTATCTTGCAATTACATGCTGTCGGTTTGGAACATTCCACTGTTGAAATACAAAAGACATTAAGAGATCTGTTCAAATAAAAACTGTCTTAGATTTAAACTGTCTCAGATTTAGTCTTACTTTTACTAAAATCATGGAAGCACTCTGTCATCTCTTGGAGAATGGACACAGGTTTATCTCATATCAATTTTAAAAGGCAAAAGTTTCCATTAATGTAACTGCACTAGAGTAATTGATTGCTAATGCTTACCCAGCAAGTCTTTAGCCATTTGAGAATAGATCACTTCAGGGAGCAAACACTTATTGCTTCATTTTTATTTATTTATTTATTGAGCTGCAGGAAACTACTTGTAGGAGTGTTCTTTTTAAAATGCTTACATATTTCTTTATTTGCTTATTTTTTATTTCTGTAATAATCATGTCCAGAGGCAGAGCATCCACAATGAGCAGGAAACTCTTGTTCTAGCGGGAGATCAGATGCTGGCATTTCTTTTGTTGCTGGTATCCCAGCTGGTCACAGATCTGTCTCACAGTCAGTAATTCATATGTTGGATAGTTGCATGGGAGTGCCGCTTCTATTTGAGCTCAACTGCAAGCATAAGCATAATGCAGCAACCATGAGGAGGGGACGGAGCTGCTGCTGCTGTAACACATAATAGGGTTTGAGCAATGAAGGGGTGGCAGTCACACAGAGGGTGTGAGAAGGAGTTGAAGTTTAGTGGTTAAGTTTAGGGGATAACTGGAAGATTTAGGGTTAAGATTAGGGAGTGAGATTTGGGATTGAGATTAGGGAACAAGATAGAGTTTTAGGATTAAAGTCATTGAGCGGGATTCCAAGTTAAGGTTAAGGACTGGGCAAGTGTCATACGATTAGAGTTATGGCTCTGTTGGGTTATTTACAAAAGTTGTAAAGATTGATCTTGTGGGAGGTCAGCTACATGCCTCTTCTGGCAAATGGCAAAAATCAAGTCAGCTGTGAGGTAATGTCACACAAACGTACATAAGAGACTCTCAGATATATTGCTGTTCAAGCATGAGAGGGTAGAAATAAAAAGACAATGTCATTTTGGAGGGGCTGAGAGCTGGGGAAGCAGATAGCATGTGAAAGCAAAGGGTAGTTACTTGATCACATCCAACAGTCAATATAAATTGTGACAGAATGGCAGTATATATGTGATCATCAAACTTAAATATATCAATGTGAGTATTATTTATTTTATTGTAAGCTGCTAGAATATGATTATTTGATTGGGGGTAAGAAGCTCCTTTACCCCCATTGTCTGCAGATCATCAGCCAACTGCCAGCCAACCAAGTGACCCATTTCTTTCTACCTTTACAGGGTGTGAGAGTCAGCTAAACAGGGACATCATGTAGGTCATCACCAGGGGTGGTTTGAAGAATTTTGCATTTTTCAGCTTTATGTCCATACTGCGTACTTGGCTATGGAAAGGAAGAGGGTATGCAATAGGCTGTCTTTGTTGGGTATTTGCCCAATTCTGCATCAGCTGGCTTCACCCACCACTCCTGAATCATGAAAGCTGGTCTTTCAATTATTAGCAGGGATATCACCCCTTCTCTGTGTGTCCTCAAATGCACACAACCCTCCCCATCCATCAGAGGGGCAGATGAGTCATATCACTTTATTCTTATTGCACGCTGTCTTGATTCTTTAGTTTTAGGGTCGCTAACTGAACACCAGTCTCTTGACTAACAGTCAGGACTTCATCTCTGTGTTCTATGGAGCCAGGCTTGACATTCTCTAATTTTTGAATCAGCAATGCCATTGATTCATTTAAATCTGAACGGCACAGTATTTCGGAGCAAGGGCCGAAAACATACATAGATGCTGTAATTTGCTGTACTTAGAGCTGAGTAAAGGAATGTGAAACCTCATAACTAGTTCTGTATGTGTGACACATTGTCTGATTATATAACACAGTGGAATTATGACCACACAATGGTCAATATCATATAACTAGTCAGGCACTGAACTGGAATTCTGGAACAGAAATCTTGTCTTTTGGCATCTGTCAAGTAAATTATATGTCATGCAATAGTATTGCTATAATTTACAATTGCATAATTAGGATTAATTTGGGTATATGACCATTTATTACTGAAAATGAAACAAAAAATATACCAATTGATGGCACTGATACACAAAATGAGGAAAGGTTTACTTGAGTAATACAGTACAGCACAGATCAAAACTGGAGTTATCTGGAGTATTTATAGTCTTATTGCAACACTGTTATTCTCATGAGTTGGTCCATCTAAATCTTTAAGCATAATTAGAAATATTCCATAATAACATTTTTTATGTTATTAACCTTTCCATTCTGGAACTGAGCACAATTATTTTTCTTTCTGTAGAGATTTTTTTGGAATTGTGAAGTTTTAAACTCTCTGGTTCTGGGGGGTGTTCTGCCTGTCCCAAACATGGCTTGCCAATGAAGCAGGTGTAAGCATATCTACTGCTTTATAAAAATGCCTTGACATTTTGTTTAACTTTAACTTAAGTAAAATTGATGGGATGATGATTTTAGACTTAACTCTCCATTCCAAATTAATATATATATATATTTTTCTGTACTATTTAATTATCTAAACTTGTAGTGACTTAACTGTCATTCTAGTTACCCACAGAAATGAAATCACTTATTTTTGCTGAAGCCTTCTCAAACATTGCTGTAAGCTGTGGCATCTGTGAACTACATACAAACTAATCTTACCTCAAAGAGAATAATATGCCAAGAATTCTGTCACTTACTATGCTCATGATATAAACATATAAAGCCTTATCAAGATTTAAGTGCTGGTTCAATATATATATTAAACCAGATGTATCACCTTTATATTTAATACATACATACATACAAATATTTCAAGCCTGGGCATTAATGCCCTTCCAGCTTGCCAATATACCAAAACATGTGTTCCCATAATAGGTGTCCAGGCTGTTCTTAAAAATATCTAAACTAGTACTTGCTTTAATGTAATTTGGTAGTCTGTTCCATGCATTGGGTACTCGGCAGAGAACCAGTTAGTGCACTTCTCATTCCTATAGAATCTTCTACAGAGGTTGTCTGGTGATTCTCTAGTGGTTTTTTATAACCCCAAACTTTCCGAGAGGTAGTTGTTACTAAATGGCCTTCAATCCATTCAAACTGAGCCAAATGCTTTCCATTTGGATCTACTACTAAAAATCATATTAACAGTATTAAACATTTATGGACTAATAGATATATGTTCTTTTTAGCCAAACAGAGTGTATTTCTGCATTGTCAGTTTAAAATAGTAAGTCTTTAAATATTATATACTGCTTTGTGTGTACAGAATTATACATGTAGAAGCAACATTTATGAAGTAATATATCAGCTAATTATGTGGAAATAGAAAATATAATTAACGCAAACATAAGTTAATATATCATGGCTGGTAAAATAATAGAACGAGAATTACTTGCTATATTAACAATGCCCTCTGCTCTAATTATTTTGTCAGTATACCATTTAGTATTTAATTTCTTCATCTAAACCTTTGTGTGTCTTGTTTCAAAACACTTCCTTTAGTTGCCCTTCAGTTCAGTGGGGCCACCTTTTTTATTGTCTTTCTCCTCCCACACATCGATTTGAGCTCTTTGAGTCTTGCTGTCTTCTGAGCAATCAAAACCCCATAGACCACTTTTCTTGTCTTATCATCCTTTTTTGTAGTCAGTCTCGTTGTTTCAGTAGTTGATACTGCAATTTTGATTGTTAAAAAACAGCCATTTTTAGTCTTTACTGTCTTTTGATACTGTATCCATCTGGGATTATTACAGTGCTGTTAGAAAAGCCTTGGTATGTTACTGACATTTAACATGGTTTTACTACAGTTCTCCTCCATTTAAGGTAAACAGTTTTTGCTTACACTGTAATCTGAATGCATTTCTCATCACTTTATTATTTATTTTTTTATAATACTGTAAATGCATTGCTATTTAATAAAAAATGTCAAGTTTTAGAAATCATTCCTTAAGTTTATTCAGGAACACACCGACATTTCATAATTACCAGTAGGTATTTGAAACTTGAATAATATCACAATAAGATTTCTTTTTCTTCTCAAAGCAAAGCTTCTATAAGTATTGAAAAAGAAAATATAATGTATTAGAAGAAATTAGCAAGCCAGTACAAAGCAAACATTTACATATTTCCTTTTGGTAACTATATGGATGTCTTGATGACAAATCACTATCTTCAGATGTGATCTAGAATAGGCAGGTAACTAGCAGTTACTATGGAAAATGAATGCCCACTCTGGAAAGATCAAAGTCATCATTTTGTATGACATTAAACAAGTAAATACATTTGCTTAATTAGAATCATCACATACAAAATAAAAGAATAAAAAATGTCCATATCAACTAATGTAGGCAGCTGTTATAAGGATAGCACATAAATAAAGAAAAAAAAAAATCAATAAATTAAAATCAGTAATTATTTTTTTCCTGGTATTCATACATTTTAATTCTCAGCACAGACAACTGTTGTCAGAAAAGTAGCAGAGGGCCTTGTTAGCCCATACCTAAACAATAAGCTTAAAACATATGGGGATGAAAGCATATGGTACAGAGTTAAGCATACTGGTAGATACTTGGGATGGTATGCAGAACATAATAATGACAGCAAGATGGAATGAATCTTAAGAAAGTAGCATCAGTAATCCATGATAACAAAAGAAGAATGTAGTTTGGCAATTTGTGCTAAAAGTTTTAAATGTTATTTGTGACAAAGAGTAGTTTAAATGCACTAATCTTTATACAGGATGCACACCTGATTTATGAATTTGAAACCTTTTTCTGAGGACTTCATCAATAGAAAATCAAGTGTGCCTGTGTGTGTGTGTGTGTGTGTGTGTGTGTGTGTGTGTGTGTGTGTGTGTGTGTGTGTGTGTGTGTGTGTGTGTGTGTGTGTGTGTGTGTGTGTGTGTGTGTGTGTGTCTGTCTGTCTGCATGCATGTGTGTGTGTGTGTGTGTGTGTGTGTGTGTGTGTGTGTGTATGTGTGTGCGTGCGTGCATGTGTGCATGCGTGTGTGTGTGTGTGTGTGTGTGTGTCTGTGTGTTTGTGTGTGCGTGTGTCTGTCTGTCTGCATGCATGTGTGTTTGTGTGTGTGTGTGTCCTGTATTAAAACTGTATGTCCTTAAATGGCATGGCATGCCTTGCTAGACTATTTCCTCTGATCTGTAATCACTGAATCCCAATGAGGCTACACCTCCCCCACAGCCCTGATTTAGATTAAGAGAGAACGACTTAATGATCAGCTAGATGAATGAAAGATATTTTGTATATCATGTACCCATTCCAGTAATAGTAAGATTACAAATACTATCCTCTTATCTCCATTTTCTAGGTTATTAGTGTTGGAAATGTTTTGTGAGACCTGTAAATAAAAGTACCCCTACCTGATTTATACTCATCAGAGTCCATACCTCCAGTTTTTTGTTGGGTAATTTTCTGCTTACATTCCTTCTTATTTTGCATTTAGTATCACTGATGTAGAAATGCACATAAACGATGTATACTGTGTACTAGGACTCGTGATTGATGCTTTTTGTCTTTGTGAATGTGTTTGTAATGTGAAAAGTGGATGACATAGAATGCTTTTTCACAGCAATCTGACAGGGAAGTGTCCTTCTTACCTGGAATATTTTAATCAGAAGCGACATTTGCAAATCCCTTTTTTTCACCCTTTACACAGTAATATCATTTGCACATCCTGTTTTTTACACTCAGTGTAATCTTCCTTTATTAAAATTCTGGCATGTAGCTTGCCTCGCCTTTCTTGTTTGTCTTCAGATGCACTCAATATGTATTGTTCCATTCTTTGTCATTTTTAACTAAGAAAAGTAATACCAATTGATGTATATTTTGTCTGGTGGCTGCATATTACTAAACTGTGTTAACAAAAGTCCACATTCTGAGACCCTGATGTCAAGGTAGCAGGTCTTAAAGCTATAAGTAGATGACTTTCAGAAGCCACCTCCATAGATGACCTACTTTTTATAAATGCACAAGACTTTGCGACTACCAATATTATTTCAGAATTTTACTTTGCTATGTTAAAATTCCATTAAATGCACATTATATTTATTATACTTTTAGCTGTGATACATATCCAGGCACTAAATATTATGTATGAAAAAAATCAACTCCCTTAATATCTCAGACATCTACTCATAGAAGCAAATTTTCTATTTAAGGCAACATAGCTTCAGAAAGAATAAAGAACGTCAAGGTAGCTCGAAGCTCGCAAGTAAAATCCTTCAATGCCAAAGGTTAGAAAACACTGTTAAGGGCTTTTGGTAAAATTGACATCATCAGAACCGTTGAATGTTGAAACTATTACAAACAACACCCTCCTGATAAATTTGTCTATCATATACAGAAATAAAACATAATAAACCAGTCAATAAGAGAGAATAATAAACCAATCATATACTGTAAAAAGGAAAATCCACCAATTGCTGACTGTAAATAGTTTCAGTAGTTGACTTCCACCTCTCCATAAAGAACTTACAAAAAAAAAAAGTAAAACTAGAAGATAGAAAGCTGTATAATGAACGGATATTTTGGTAGTTCAATTTCTGTAGTCTTATGCATACTTGTTCAATCATCCTCCTGTTCAAATATGAAAGTGTTCTAGGGAACCATAGAAAACTGAAGCTGATTAGAACTGAAAAAAGTGGGTGTTAAAACCATTAGCCAATCAAAACTGCAAGCCTGGAGTAAAGACTGAAGTACTCACAAACACAGCTATACATACATATGTTCATCAAGTAAGGTGTAAGTAATCTTGAAACTCTGAAATGAATAAAAAAAAAGTACAAAACCAAGTTTCGCATCATTTTTACAGGGGGACAAGCACCCTTGCACTCCCCACAGCCCTGCTACTTAAATATATCAACTCCAAGATCACACTTCAGTGAGGAAAAGGGAAATCTTCTGCTCCACACTGTATGCAGATCTCCCTTCAGAATTTCAAGATTTCAAAACTTAGATCATATGGTCTCGACCATATGAAATTTGAAGTTTAGATAATTCGACATTCTGATGGGAACCCATATATATATGGATATAGATATATTAAAGTCAACATTTATGTTAGAGTTTACACCCTGAAAAAAGATAGATATCATTTCTACTCATCCACTGTGACTTTGAGTAAATCAAGCATGTCTCAGAATGTTTTCATGTGGTTGTGGAGACTGAGGGAATCTGAATGCATGTGCAGTTATTTGCTGTCTCTTGTGCCATATGTATGATATCCATAGCTAACTTACGACTTGCAGAGAAAAGGCATACAGGTGGCTAGATGGCCCAGAGAAACACGTGTCTGAGTACTCTGTGCATGGAATATACAGGTACAGCTATGTATAGCAGAGGGCAGCTCTGCTAACCAGTGCACTGTCTCTTCATTTGACTTCCTCAGGAGGGTGGATGCATGCACAAAAACAGCTGAGCATTTGGGCAGCTGCATTTTGCCCGCATGCAGCTTTGTTGGGTTAATAAAATGGGCACTTGTGCTCAGCCAATCTACTCAGTTGTAAGGTGAACTTTATACCTCATTTTGGTTACCTTAAAATTAAGAGAGTTTAAATTAATTTGTTGTACACGTTTTTGGAGAAAACTTTTTTAAATGTATACAGATTTTACAAATCTTTGTGATGTAACATAGTTTATGCCAAATTCATACAACTCTTTAGCTGAACTATATTTTGCCAGAATTGCAGCCTCCAGTGGACCAGCTATAGTTACTCTACTCCCTGTAAATCTTCAGTTCTAGACAATTCAACAAACAGTTATCTTAAACTTTGACTTTCTCTTCTTCATACCCTCAGCATTGTAGCTATTGATGAAGAAACTCCTCTGTGATGGTAGCTGGTTCAGCAATGCAGAGACCTGGCTCTGCAAAACAAGCTAAATGTGTTAAAAACAAGGAGGTATGCCAACCACTGTGGCTCATCCTGCCACCACATCAATGGCAGCCACACCAATACCCACCACATCTGGGATGCAACTTGGCAGTATTGCCTCTGCAGCCCCTGCACTATCTGTGCATATAGCATCAGGTAGCATAACCTCTTCAGGAATATTGATGGAGGTGGGGATTACATCACCCGCCAGAAGCTGCCAGGCATGGTGTGTGATGTCTTAGAAAGTAGCATTGGTGCAAGCCTCAATCATCTGAAGAAGTTGTTTGTGAGAATGCAGAGAAAACCCAAACATGAAGCAATCCAACAGAAAGCTGACAGTAATGACAGTTTTGAGGGTGAAGACTAGATTTTCACTGTCCCTCTACATGATGCACATGTGCCACCAATGTCCCATCCCTATCCCCATTAATGGTGTCCTTCAACCTTTTGTGTCCCTCACCATCCATGTGTCTGTCTTGTTTATCCTGCTTGTCTGCACCTGTTTCCTCACCTATTCTTCTTACCTGACCCTGACATTCATACATCCCTACCCCAACATTCCTCTCTTTTTGAAATAAATTCAAAAATGGGCATCTGTCCCACAAAAAAAAAAAAAAAAATCCCATAAAGAAGTATCCGCTTCACACTTGTCTTCTTGACATACTTGATTCAATTCAATTGGCTATACAACATGATTGTATTGTTGTCACCCATCTTTGTTATGCTGTCAGTCAAAATTCATCCATTTTTTTTATACATGTTCATATTACACTGTTGGAGAAGTGGATAGCTCTGGTTCTTTCCTACTTCCCTCCAGCATATTCTTATATTGCTTTAGCTTCTACCCTGTACTTGGCCTCTGTTTCACCATTTTCCTATCTACCCCATTTTCACACCTTTAATCTGGTTGAAAAATACAATCACACACCACGCACATGGCAGAAATGCCCCATAGTAAAGCCCTTCACTTTTTGTCCTCTGCATTTGCACACCGTTAACGATTATGCACCAGTTCTGAGTGACAGTGAATGGCTCTTCATGTCCTATGGCAAAAAGCTAGGCAGCAGGTGTATTTTTTACATTCAGTACTGCACAAAGTGCTGATAGCTGTGCCTTGCCACTTAGCCTATTGTGTGAAGGAAGACAAAACAATACAAGTTTTATTATTTTTCTATTTAAGCAGAGACCACTGTTTGCTTGTTGCTTTACTCTGTGCAAATGGGGAAGGAAACAGCAAGAGTTTTTAATGTCATAAAAGTTATGACACATTTACAATATAAACTACAGTATGAAAACAATAATATCTATCAGCTATTTCTCCCATAGCATATAAGCCTAAATAATTCTCACACTCAAGTTTTATTTATTAAATGTGAATCTTGTATGCGCAAGCACGTTGCACACATTCTTGAAAGCCAGTTGTTCAGTGGTGCATTATATAAAGAGGTGTTTGGCATGTATTACATGGGTCAATAATAGGTCTAATGTCAACTACACTAAAAAAATAAATAGCACAACTGCATTGGTGCATTATTGAAAGCTTTATAATGACAATAGACATTGAAATTGTCTTATAGATGTCTTACTGTGAACATCAATTCACCACAATATGAGCATATGTACATCAACACTTGCATAAGTACCAATCACAAAATATGTGTGGTGTGTGTGTGTGTGTGTGTGTGTGTGTGTGTGTGTGTGTGTGTGTGTGTGTGTGTGTGTGTGTGTGTGTGTGTCTGAAAGTGTGTAATGTACACAGCATATTGGGCGTGTATCTCTCATTTCTACAGTATGCATTCATGACAGATTATTGTATATAGTTTAAGAAGCTGTCCTTTAAAGGTATATCTGCACATTGGAACAGCAATGTTATGAGGTTGTGCCATCTGTGCCAGGGAGAGTAGAGCAGTACAGGTGTACATATGCCTGCATAGCTAACTGGAGTTTTGTAAAGAATGTTATGTTATTTGACTATCACACTGATTTGTACAGATGTTTGAGTTAAAAATATATGTGTAAACATACTTGTGTTAAAAATGTATTGACAGTAGGTCCTGCTTGACAGCGAGAATGTGTGCATGTATATTGGTTGTATTGTTGTATATGATGAAATGTGTATGTTTTATCAGAGAACCCTGGAAGGGTGGAAAGTTTGAAATTGTGTTATAGCTTTCAGATGCTAACACAGATCTTAGCAAAGCTCTATGTGTGTATTGTACAAGAGTCACGTGACTCATCTAGTAACCAGCATCTGATTTCTTTGAAACCCTCACAGCAGCACTTTGGAATCTGACAAGAAAGATTTCTGACAAGATATATATCTCACACATCTACACAGGTGAAAAGAGACATAATCTGGCTTTTGCTGTGGTAAGGCACTCAGCACACATCAGCTTGTTTTGCTTTAGTAAGAAATCAGGGAAAATTATTTTTTTAGTTAGTCAGGGACATTTAGTGAGAATAGTTTAATATTGTTTTCTGCATCTGTGAGAAACTATCCAACTGTATTATTTTTATATATCTGTGTTTGAAACTCTGTTGTTTATTGTATTTAGTAATCTCCTGTTTTCCATGTTATTATTTATCATTAAATATTTTAATACCTTTCATTGTGGCTGGTCCTTTAGAGAATACTTTTAACATCTTGAGAGTATGTATGCATGTTTTAAGTGAAACTGTGGCCACTCCTGAAAGCCTTGCTGCTTTGGTCATGCTCTACCATTTCTGTTAGTATTAATTTTACACAGTATAATTGGGTACCCTTTGTAAGAGCCTTAGGGTAGCTGACTGCTGGCAGCATAATTACTTAGAGTCTGGGCAGAAAGAGGCACAGCTAGTAAATCTGTGCCAGCTTTTCCCAGTTGTGTATATGTGTGTGTGAAACTGAAATATCCAAGTGTGTGTGTGTATGTGTGTGTGTGTGTGTGTGTGTGTGTGTGTGTGTGTGTGTGTGTGTGTGTGTGTGTGTGTGTGTGTGTGTGTGTGTGTGTGTGTGTGTGTGCGTCAGATGCTGGAACAGGGACACATAGGTCAAAAGTGGTCACTGTGGAGATTTGTGTTAGTCTGGAGCGAGAAAGAGAGTCTAACTCCAGGTCTGGAGTGTGCTCCCTATGTGCTCTTAATAGAAGCTGTGCTTGGTGCAGGGAGCTGCATCTGAAAATACTGTGTGAATCCATCCTTGCTCTTAGTGACCATCCCTCACCGGAGTCAGTGGTGAGAATTGAGGCTCCTTGATTGCTGGAACGAAGTAGGGACCCATCACAGGAACCAAAACAGAAAATCTAAGGTACATACTTTGCACACCAGTCTCATAAGACTATATGTTACCTGTATCATATAGTTATGATGTAATCCTCTGTAAAGACCACTCTGACAAGGAAGAATCAGACTTTGGTGATGGCACAAATATTAACTACTGCGTTCTGCAGATGTGAAAAAAGAAGCTAGGTAGGGGGTCAATTACAAAAACAACCAAATTCTGTGTTTGTCTTTGTCAGCACCCAAGTCTCATGAAGAACAAAACTTTTTACAGTCATACAAGACTACACAGCCATTTCATACAGGCCTCCCAACATATTTTTCATAACATACACTGATGATGTCATTTGGTATAAAGTGTTCTGCAACAGTATAAAAGCCCGATTTTTGCTGTGGTGCTTGCATTAATTACCATGTTTTCTAGCTTGTGTAACTAGTTAGATAGGGGTTCTAATCTCATTATTGTCAACTTGTGTGTATAGGCAAAATAACACAAATCTATATCCTACAGTGAACAATCAAGTCTTAAGGAGAACAAATTTTTTTAGAGCTACACCTGACAACACAGCCAGTTCATACAGGCCTCCCAACATCTTATTCCAGACATACACTGATGATGTCATCTGGTATAAAATATTTAGCAGCAGAGGAAAAAGCCAAACCTTTGCAGTGTTACTTGCATTAGTTACTGTGTTCTGTAGATAGGTAGGGATTCCAATCTCACTGCAGTTAATTTGTGTGCATGCTTGCATTCAATTAGCTGCCATTATGGAGACCATTTCAGAGCAGTGTGTAAGACACTCCTCCTAACATCTTCTTCTCAACATACACTGATGATGCCTGATATAAAGTGTCATCTGATTCTAAAAGTCAGACTTGTACTGTAGCACTTGGGTTAAGTATTGTGACTTATTGTTAGGTGGATAGCAGTTCTAATCTCATGGCACTCAGTTTGTATATGTGTTTATTGTTGGAGACAGCTTTGCACCTACATGTGACTATATATTTATGTCAGACACTCCTTCAAACATCTTCTTCTCAGCATATAATGATGATATCAGCTTCAGTAAAGTGCTCTGTGATACTGTTAAAGTCAGACATATATGGTGGTGCTAGTCTCACAATGAATGGGATCCAGCTTCTATACCTACACAGGTTTAATGTTCAAATCTGACCTCAATCAACTGCCATGTGTGTGGTTGGTGGTATATTATGGTCATTGTATGATGTTTTGAATCTTTTTTCATTTGAGTACCATTCCAGGGAACCTATAACATAGCCCCAAGAATTCAGCAGCCCCTTTTTCAATCTGTCCATATAACATCCTTTCAGAAGAAGACTGGAAGATGTCATAATCTCAAAGATGCATACATACATCATGAAACAGAGTCCTTCCATGATCTTCTGCAAGCTGCAAGCCCACTCCAGACTACTGGATGTGTGATTGCTAATTCTGTTATCCGGTGCTGCACAAGTCATATATAGACAGACTCAGTATGCAATCAAATCAAATGCATGCACACATATAAACATACCCTATATTCCATCATATAGATATAGCAATTGTTGTTTAAATGCTATAAGAAAGACTAGAATTGTATCTGATGTCGGCTGTTAGCCTATTAAGGTCCTATGGCCCTAAGAACATTGCACAAGTCAATGTTGTTGTCATCCACATATGCTATCTTGAGGTGTGGATGTACAGTAGACCTACAACAGTGTATTGAGGTACTGTATTGATGGCCATTGCTGCCATTTGATTACATGTTCCTTCTATAATAGCTGTATTAATATGTCTCCTGAGAACTGTTAACCTGTGATGATGCTATGTGTGTTGTTGCCATACTAAGGCATGTGTTTTTGTAGTGGAATATGCCAACATTCTACACAGTTCTCATTCAACCATCACAGTGATACTTACAGTCTGACACAGGCATGCATGTGTATACCTACCATCATTAAATGCTATATGAGATCCATCAGTATAACATCATATTGATTACATGGGCACAAATGCCTTGTTTCATCCAAAGATTGTAATGTTGTTATATACACAGGCATGCAAGTAGTTCAGATTCAATTGCAACCTTAGTGAATTCACTGTATGCACAATTGTATTGCTATTCCTAAGGATTATTGAGGTGGTCCGCAGCAGCATCATGTGACTATCAGCATTTATGTCAGTAACCGATCTGCATAAACCACATCCACCTCATGTGTAATGTGTCCATATATGGTATCAGGGCATTCACTCACAGTTTTCCAATGATAAACATAAAGGCATATGTTGTGCAATTGATGTAATTACATGACATAGGTAGAGATGTATGACTGTGTGAACACTTTTACTGTTTGGCACTTGATGAATGCTCAAAGTTGTATTTGGAGGAGTTGTCACAAGTCATTTTTTAAATAAGTAGAAAATGTTATGGGGAATATACAGCTAACAGCAGAACATGTTTTTGGAGGTACCACCCATGCTTAACATTAGGAAATTGGCAATATGCTAGCTGACAGCCTTAGATCCACACTGGACATTACCTAAAATATATATGCAAACATTACTTAGCTTATTTTCTCAAAAATGCAGCTCATCTGTGTGCTCTGTAAGGCTAAACATATAGCATCAATGGGCCCTGATAATATCCCAAGTTACCTTTTCAATAATGTGAAACCAAACCTAAAAGACACAGTTGGATCTCTACTTAGCCGCAGCCCCCAGACAGGCTAGGTTCTGGCAGAAGGATGTACAGAAACAGTGATCCATCTGAACTATGTGGACCATCATCTGACCCAGAGAATTATAGACCCATAAGCCTGACTCACCTCATCTGTAAGACAATCCAACTAATCATCATGGACCTTATCAAAATGGGCAGAGGTAATCTCCCGTCTGTGTACCAAACCCATTTTTGATTTGTTAAAGATACATCATGTCTGTTAAATCTGCTTGATTTCTTCAAGAAGGTCACCAAGGGCATAGATAAGTGAAAGACTGCACATCCACTTGACCTGACCAAGGAATTTGACAGAATTCCACACTCATGTATTACAGAGAAACTGTCTAACCTAACCGTAAACCCATACATCAAAAAGGGGGTAGCCAGGACACATTCTGTCGAAGTGTGTGAATTCACATCTAGCAAGTGGCCAGTGACCAGGACCGTACAACATGTTTCTGTACTAGGCACCTTTCTCTTCACTATTTATTCAAGACAAACTTAGACAGCCTTTATCTTACCAACCTTGTGAATGACTGCAAAATATGTGCAATCACTGAATCCATGAATGCTATCGATATACGGCAGAAAGTATTAATGCACAACAATGCTTGATACCAGAGCCACAGAAACAAACTAAATGAACAAAAAACATTATTATTCCATTTTGGAAATCAAATACCTAAGCTAATTATAATATAGACAGCACACTGTTATGAGTACACCCAGTGGTATGTGATCTGGCTACTCAGTTAGATAGTAATCAAACCTTCGACAATCATGTGTCCACAGTGGTGACAAATCCCTTGTATGTGGCACAACTCATAAGTATCAGCAGGGTATCCACATCAAAGGACATTATGATGTCATTGTACTCAGCCCTTGTCACACCAGTAAATCAGTACAAAGCCCCCTTTTGCATGTAGCTCACCATACATCGGCAACAGCTGGAGCAAACCCAGAGTTTTCGCCAAATGAAGTTACATGGTATAAACAACAAGTCATATGTAGAATGTTTTAAAGCTCTGTTACAGTATTATATCTCCAACAGACTCATAAGGGTTGATCTGTGTCTGGCCTACAGGGCATCTTCTAATCTGGCCCTGATGGTAATGCTATACATTGTTAACACAAACTACACAATGGTCACTCATTCCAAGGATGTTAACCTAGCCTTCAAGATAATAAATCATGTTGGATAGATAGATACATCTCTCAGAAACTACCCCTTTTCTGAACAAAGCTTGCCATTCATGTGAACTAAAGGCATTTCCTAACCCTCTGCAAGTGTAACCTAGATCAATGGATGGTTAATCATGATTGTACTCCTGTTGTTGTGACCATGTCCCTCATTGATAGAGGCAGTTGCTATTAGACAGCATAGCACAGGCACATCCTTGTGTGAACATTGTTCATAGAGCTATTGAAAATTGTGTAACTCATGTTAAATATGGCTAGGCTTTTATGGCATCTTGGGGATTTAGCCTAGTACTCTCATATGAACCTATGAACTCCAACTGTATCCTATGTACAGCTATAGTGTGACTGTACAGCATCATGGATGTACCAGTATATCACATCAGTATTACCACTTGATAGTTTGCATGAGCACATATGCATGCATGTCAGGATTTCATGGTAGTATAACATTTTCCATGGCAATGACAGGGTAACAGTGATCATGTGGCCCATGACTTGGGTTTGACATGTGCGTATAGTAAGTGTGCTCCATGTATTGTTTAGTATGTGAACAGTATCACAGTGACAGCTTCATTACTCATTAATTCTAGACTTTGCAATGCTGTAGTTTCTCTGTACATGGTATAACTGATGCATTGTCATCCATTTCAAATAGTGCTGTACCATTCATTATAATGGTCACTTCTTAATTCACACTTCAGTTGCAGATGCCGCAGACAGTATCCATTGTTATTACATGTGACAGATACATGCAACTCACAGCTGTGTGTAAGGAATCTTCTGATTATAGTGTGTTGTTTTAAGTGTTGCTATCCATATGGCCAATACCTATGTCATCCAGGGATGCTTTTCTAAAGTATATCAATTTTGGCACAGTGAGCTCCCATACATCCTGTTGGGCATATGTAAGTATTTTTTTTTATATATAACCATTAGGTGTTGACAGTGCAGACTTCCCTTCAAGTTGTTCTATAAGATACATGTGTGATATATCTTTCTGTGATGCACCCAGTAAATACAGAGCTCAGTGACAACATTGATGTCTTGGGTTACATTCCTGAAAGTGTGGATTGTGGCTTACGTGTCATGCAAACCTCTCAAATGACCAGGATTACCCATAATTTAAACAATAGGTGTAGCACTCCCTCTTAACACCTCCAAAAATGGTAATTTTGAGGAAGGTGTGTTGAATTCCACTTATATATTACTGACAAATCATTGCAGTTGTACAAGTGTGTTCCTGCAGAACATGTATAATATCTTGCAATCATATATTTTATGTCAATGTGACAGAGTAATGATAGTATTATTTTAACATAGTCCATGATTGTGCCTGCTTCTATCTAATGTTGCCCATGAGCCTGTTGCTATGCGTCCCTGATTTTTTGACAGCTATTCTGACACTTCAGTCATATTCAAGCAACTCCTTTTGTACAGATTCACAATATGCACAAACCCTATTTTATATACCATCCTTGCTAAATATCCTCTCCAGGGATCATGCCAGGATGTTTATATCACAAACAATCATTTCCACTGATATGCAACCTTGTTTTACAGTCACATAATATACAATAGTGTAAGATGATGTAAACATACTCAAACAGAAGGAATAAACAGCAGTATGTATTGTACTATGTACATATGTGATTAATGTTATGCTACTGACTTGTCTTTGGAGTGTGCACACATTGGCATACCCTTATCTGGTGTACAAACTGGGAGCCATTATTGAATCCCCAAATGATGTGGACACTCTACAAAAGGGCCTTACAGAAACAGATGCTTGGTGCCAGAGCAATGGGCTCCAGCTCAATACCAAGAAATGTATACTTATCTCCTTTGGGAAAAAAACATGTAGCCATGAATTACCAAATAGGTGGCAGTACACTAAACACTGAAAGTGTGATAAGAGACTAGGGACACAGGTGGACAGTGGTCTCAGCTTCAATAACCACATTGCCACAACAGTCAGGAAATCCTTCTATGTGGCACACCTCATCACTAAGGGTTTTTCATCCAGGAAAAAAGGAGGTCATTGTCCCACTGCATTCATCCTTCATTAGACCCATTATAGAATACAACACCTCATTTGGTATGTACCTCTCAAGACATCTGCAACATCTGGAAAGGCCGCAGAAATACCTCACTAAACAAATCACAGGCCTAAAGCAAATGCCCTATGCTGACTACCTTAAAAAACTCCAGCTATACTCTGTCGCATATCGTCTAATCTGAGGTGATCTTTGCTAAATATACAAGACCATGTCAAACCCAGAGCTGATGGACATGCTACACTTGCACAAATCCCAATCCCTCAGAGCCACACGCTCCAGGGATCTAAATCCTGTCATCACAATAAACAAAACATGCTGGAGGGATAGGTTCCTGACCCAGAGACTCCCCAGACTCTGGAATATACTGCCCATACATGTCAAGCAGAGCACCTCTTTGGCCCTCTTCAAAAGGGACCTTGATGACTGAATGGGAGAAAGGAAATTCACCCCGGGGATCACGTCAATCACCCTGCTAGACAGGGGTCCAGGGAAGTAAATAGTGTGGGAAGAAATAGCCAGGGAATTGTTATCACTAGGCTTGTATAGGCCCTAGGGATGATAGCCTAGTACCAACCTATGAACCTATGAACCTATGAACATTACCATGTTTTACATGTCCTCTTCCTCTTTCTTTATTCCTACCATTCATGTCAGTGGCCCTTTTCAATATGCACACTTCCTCAGACTAGTGTATTTATTCTATTTTCTATGTACCCTTGATGAGCACCAAATCCTTTATTTCAGTATGCCAAAAACATATTGTAGTGTACATTGTGCTCAGTACACTTTTCTATAATGTGTTACTACTGCATTCATTCCATTCCATTTAACCCTGGTGATCATTGTGGCTATCCATGCAATTTTACAGAGCAAGTTGGTTCATGCAGCCTTTGTGCTGCTTTACACAGTTTCTTGGCCGGTGAAACTGCTGCTGGTCATGAAACATTACTTGTATTCATGTAAGGGCAATGCCAGGCATGCATATGCAATTAGCACTGCTGCTCATCACACATACATGTAAACTGATTGTCAGCTTCAGGTTCCTATTGCGTTATCGAAAGATTACATAACTGAACGGCCAAAACATCAAAATGGCCGCATTTCAAAGTTTGAATTGCGGGATCGCAGTACAGTGAAAATTGGTATATTTGCCCTTTCTTCACTGTAGTGTGATCTGGGAGTTGGAATATATATTTAGCGAGGGGTGTGGGGGGGTGCAACCTCCCACAATAAAAGTTTTGAAATGCGGTCATTTCGATGTTTCGTCCGTTCGATTACATTATCTTTCAATAACGTAATATGACCCGTAGGCTTCATGATAAGCCTACAAAGAGTTTATTGAATCCCTAGGCTTGATGTTTTGTCTTCATCCATTGTTATGTATTATTTCTTGTATGCTTTTTCCTCCATTAATTGTGTCATTCCTTTATTAGTATCCCAATAGTCCCATTTTTTCTTATGAAATGTTCTTGGTTTGTATTCCATAATGGCACTCTCTATTTATTTTGCTCCTGAATAGTTTCCGTTTTCTTGTTATTCCTTTTTTGGCTAAAATTAATACCAGGGCTGCCACAACTTTAATGTGCTTCCTTTACCTTCCTCTTTCCATCCATTTCAGACAAAAATGAGATTCATGCATTTGACATTCCCCTGCTAGTATGGTTCATATTAACTCACTTGTCTGTCTTCAAGTTTCCCCAGCTTGTCACATTCCCTGAAAAACATGTCTCCAAACTCCCTTGTGACCCTCTTTATACCTCCAACATGTCTCCTTCACTTCCGGAAACATTTTATGCATTCTCTCAAGGGTATAAAAGTATTTTTGAAAGCATTTCCTTGTAAAAAGGTTGAATTTCCATGATTCTGTAGCTATTTTTAGGGTCAGACAGATTTCATTCTCTCTCTCTCTCTCCCTCTCCCTTTCTTTCTCACTCTTTCTCTCTTTCTCTCTCTCTCTCTCTCTCCTCCCCCTCTCTCTGCCTCTTGTTTGATATTTCCTTACGTATATACTCTAGAGAATTTTGAGCCTGCCTCCATTTCCCAAACCATCTATTTTTTACTAAAGCTTTGTGTGGTTTACTTACTAAATCCTTTTGTAGAAACTGTCTCTATCCCACTGTCTATCAAGTTCACTAAATTTGGACTAACTAGTCTCCTTTTATCCATCTCTGTTTCATGCTTTCCATATTTAGGTTCATAGGTTCATAGGTTCATAGGTTCATACTAGGCTATCTGCCCGAGGGCATTTATAAGCCTAGCCATAGTTTTGTGGCTTACGCCACCCCTTAGTTTGGAGAAACTATGCCCATTATTTAGCTGTGCCTCTGTTGAGCAGTGACACTGGGGTAACCCCTGGGGTGTATCTGCGATCTCCCATCCATTGGTCAATATTCCTCTTGAACAAGGCCAGCAAGGTGCTCTGCCTCACATAAACCGGGATTTTGTTCCACAGCATAGGGAGTCTTTGGGTGATGAATCATATGTCCCCTTATATTCTAATATTTCACCCCCATTGATTTGGTAGTTCTCACAGAATTTCTCTCATCATATTCTTTATTCCCCTTCTCTAAAGCTTTTCCAGTAGTAAAACTTCTTTAAACCCTCACACATATTAGAATCCTTCCATGTTTATTGTGAATGAGGTGTTTAATCTCTTCTCTTGGCCAAATCTTGTATTCACAGTTTCTATAGTCTTTAATTCTAAATATTTATTTTACTTAGTTCTTCACTCAGCGTAGGCTTGATCTTCTCATGTTCTTGCCTTGCAATCTGCTACCACAATCGTAGACTTTCCATAGCAGTGCCCTCACCTGTTTTTTCCAAAAGCAATCTTTTCAAATTTGCCTCACACTGGAGATTCAGAAAATACATAGAATGAGCTGCACCTGGATGTATTCATAGGATTTTGTACTGATCAGCACCCCTCTTCATTTGAGTGTCATTTTTTGCTATTAAACTCAAGAGTTTTTTTTTCCCATGTGTATTTTATTACCTCACTCCTGAGTTTTGCTGGTCTGTTTAATAGAGTTTTTAAAATGGATAGATTTTGATTTATTATAGTGTTAAATGACTTTCTTTAATTTTACAGTTTATTAATGCTGGCATTACACCAATACAGTTTATTTAGTGATCCCCTGTGTATATTGTTCTGATTGTGACCACTTTCTGATGTGTAATTGAACTTGACCAGAGAATACTATAGAATATTTTGACGCTTATTGGTCTACAAGGTAGTTAGCATTTATTAAACTAAGGGATATTTGACTACAGTCTTTGTAGTATAAATGCTCCAGTTAATTGATGGATAGTTGATATCACACCTAAAAAATATATATATTTTCTTCATTTAAGCACATTTAGAAATCATGTGTAGACCTCTAGAAAAAAATGTGGTTGTAATTTGATATTTTGTCTTGTTTATCATAATTTGAAGTTCAATAAGTTATGTTTGTGGGTCACATAGATACACTCAATAAAAAATGGGTCTCTGATATATAATTATACTCCCTGAAATTTCCAGCAGTTCTGAATGTATGACAGGCAATGAAACACAGTAAAGAGGAAGTTTTTTTCTTTAAACTGTAACCAAGTCTGTTACAACATAGTAACAGAGGTCTTAAAGTTGTGGAAGAGCCTCAAGATAAAGCAACATATTGTTATGAATGAAAGTTTCATAGGTGTACAGTTGTACTAATAATGACTACTGGCACATGTACATGCCAAGCCAGGTATTACAGGTTTATGTGCTGTAGAAGTTACTTTAAGTGGTATATGTAAGCTAGGGCAAGTTTTACAAGCTGTCTTTTTCCGTTAAAGACATAGGTGCTAGACCTGGGGTGCATTTCCAATTTCCCATTCACTGGTTCAGGTTTGTCTAGAAGATCGCTGCTTCACATGGATGATAAGCCTATTCCAAAGAAATGCAATTCTCTGAGACACGTCTGTCCCTCCAAAGTGCCCTATTTATGTCCCAAGTGAACTTTAAAGCCATAGATTGAGTAATCTTGATACTATTCATTTTGCTGATATGCAAAAAGTCGAATAGAGTATGATCCAAAGATGCCTTCTACGCCAGGCAAAGACTGCGTATGAACATGTCTATAACAGAGTATAGAAACAGGGCTTTGAAGTGGCCTGCAAAAGACATTCTGTTTTTAACCTGTATTCTTTTTGTGAGGGTCCTCTGTGCATTTTCCATTTGTTGCATGTGCCTGGTATGGTGCATGCCAAGGTGGGGTTATACTCAAATATGAGGGCAGAATAGAGTGGAATGATGACTGCTTTGGACATATACTATGCTCTTGCTTATAAACTGGGAAACCTAAAATTATTTCCTTACTACTTTAGACACATATTGGTCAAAGCCCAGGTTGCTTTCTACATATGTACCCACATTTCTGACTACTAGTTCTACTCTTAAAGGTGTGTTATCAATGAGGTAATTTTCTAGCATGGCTAACTTCCCAAAAAGTATTATAGTGCATTTCATGGCATTGAGTTTTAAGCTGTGGCTTTGGAACAACTCATTCATGCAAGGTGTTAGTTTCTTGGGGAGATTCTATGACTGTTCCTAGTTAGCAATCATTTGCAAACATGGTCATCCAGAGGCCCTTGACTTTGGCCTTAACTTTTGAGAAGGAGATGCCAAAAAAGAGCAGACCAGCACTGAGTACTGAAGGACTCTGCTAGTGACTGGTAACTTTATGTAGTTGGTCTCCCCTATACTAAATTTCTGGGTCCTATCTGTGAGTCAGCTGGCTCTCCAGTGTATAATATAGGGGCTTCTGCCTATATCCATAAGTTCATTTACAATGCTTGATTGAAATATTGTATTAAATGCCTTAGCCAGGTCAATGTAGACAGTATGCACTGTTTTGCACTTATGCATTACCTCAGTGACATTCTCAAAGAAGCCCAACAGGTTCATAGGCATCATCTGCTCTTGATGAAACTAAAATGGTTTGATCCAGTGCCTGAAAGTTTCTTATGTCATCATTAATCATGTCCTTGACAATTCTTTCCATGGCTTTGCATATGAGACTACACAGACTTATGGGTCTATAGCTCCCCGGGTCTATTGATGGCCTTCCCCATGAATAGAAGGATGACAGTTGCACTTCTCTATTCATGAGACACAAAGACCATCTGCTGTCATTAAAGTGTGACTCCAGTGGTTCTGATAAATCATGTTTTTGGCTATTTAGGAAGCATCCTGGGATGTTACCAGGGCCCATCAATGCAGTGCTTATGATCTTATAGAGCATATCCAGGACCTGCTCCTTAGTGATAGCTGGGGGGGTATCATTTGATGGTATTTCCTGAGGAGTGGCCAGGGGAGAAAGGGGGTAAAAATTGGAGCTGAATTTGTCGATCAGAAAATTTAGTATAGCTTTCAACTCTGTGTAGGTCGGCCCATTTACAATCAGTTTTACACACTTCTGTGTGCTGCCTTTGAGGTTTCAGATGTAGCAAAATAAATCTTTGTGGTTTTGTTTTGCTTAGGAGGGTATTCTTACCTCATATTTGGCTTTATTAGACTTGATTTGCATTCTTTGTTTTTCGTTTATATTGAAGACTGTTTTATCATGCTGTGAGTAGCACTTTCTATCATTAGTTATGATTTTTTTTTCATTTGTCGTACAATCTGCTTATGTTTGGGTTTTAACAAGGTGTTTAGTTTTTGAGTTAATTCTTGTCTTATTTCTGTTGTGCAGTCGATCTGTTTATTGAAATGATCTTACAGGTTATTGCGTAAACAGCTATGTTGTCAGGGTTGGAGGGCCTTGAAATTTTGACAGGTTTTCTCTTAGTAGTAGGAGACAGTTTTGTCAACTGACCTTACCAGAGATGACATGAGATAGGGGTGGGGGTGGGGACTGGGTACAGTGTTCTCTCGTGTCTGTGAGTACCAGCATCAGTAGGTTTGCACCCATAGCAGCTATATGAACAATCTGGTCTTAGATCTTTGCAAAGCCCAAGAATCTCTTGGTCTGCAAGTTTGGGGATATGTAAATACCCCAGTTTATAGAGTTTGTACGTTAACATATGATCTTATTTACTATTTCAAAAATGATCCTCAACATAGCCTTATGGATCTATAATTGCTTAGGCCCATCGATGTCCCACCTTTGTGCAGGGGGATGGTTTTTACTGTCCTTTAGTCATCCAGTGCAAAGCCTTTTTGTAGGATAATATTGAATAGCATCTGTAGTGGCTTCGACAAGTCCTGTTTCAGGCTGGCCACAAGGCGGCCTGGTATGTTATCTGTAACCATAGAAGTAAAGTTCTTGGCTTTGGAAACTGCCTTGATGGCTAGCTCTTGGGAAATTCTGGGGATATGGAGTAGATGTGGTTATGTGTTCTGGGAATGCAGAGAAGAGAGCAGAGTGAAATCAGTGCTAAATTCATCTGTTAGTAGACTGGTTATATTTTCTGGGTCTTAGTATGTTACGGAATTTACTGTTAGTCCTCTGCAGTACCAGGCATTGTTTCTGAGGTTTCTAAGCCTGGTTAGCTATTTCTATATCGTGTCTAGTTGTGGTTGATCTGATCAGGGACCAGAAGACGTGTTAAGATTAGCAAGACCATTTTTTGACATCTTGAAAGTTACACTTATTACTCCACACAATTTTTGTTTCTTACATTGTAGAGACTGTATTTATTTGGATTCCATCACATGGGCTTATTTTTAAATTTAGCATTGTATTAACTTTGGAAGGGGACAAATGCAACTATGCAGCTCTTCACATGTGCATAGATTTTGGTGGTAAAGGATTCCATGTATAATCTTTGAATACTGAATCATATGAAGATGCTTCCAGCTTCAGCCTTATGGTGAATGTCAGTAATTTATGGTCCAGTTTGACCAGACATGAAATTACAACTGGTGAGGAACAGAGCTGTCTCATATAGGTGAGGGCTGTAGAACAGAGCATCTGTATGTACCTTTAGGAAGCATTTTCAGATGTAGGCACGTGCATAGAAATAGTGAGCACATGCAGGCAGCAGTGCCATTTTGAGAGAACAGCCAGAGTGTTAACATGTATGAGGTAGTAGTCAGTTTATAAGTTTATTTAAGTTTAAGTTACAAAGTCTCATTCCTGATGTGTTTGTGTGTAATAAATCTGCCTGAACTGAACCCACAACCACATGTCTGTTTTATCCTGATTGGACGAGCAACATTGTGTCAGAATCTGGATTAAGAGAGCAACTTCTTCAAGCCATGGGATGCAGAGTTGAAGGTGAAGGCAGATTAAGCTGGCTTAGTGAAACAAAGCTCAGACAAACAAAAAAGACCAGAAACAAACTTAAGGTAACAAAAACTTGCAGGAATGATTTATTTGGTACAGGAAATGAAACAGCTTTCGTAAGGCACAAAACACATTATTAATCAAATGAGTAGAACAAAATGTATTAGTAATCAAACAAAAGGCACAACACGCATTACTAATTAAACAAAATGTTTGGAACTACGATATTTGATAAATCTAGTAGAGATATTCATATGGGGCTCATAATTACCTTTGGTTTGCATAATAAGCATGCTTGAAGTAAAACGGGCACAAGAAAAGTATAATGAACATGATAAGAGATTAAAACGGTATAATGAGTACAATAAAAGGGACAAATTAAGCTTAAAGAGCAAGGCAACTGCATATTTTTTAGTAAAAGACCATGTATGGATACAAACTACTATTTTACATTGAACGAAGCCATTCAAAGCACAACTAGAGTTGTTTGAAGTATCTCAGAGCATTTGCTTTATTACAGTACATTATATCAAAGAGTTTGCTGTGTGCAAATACAGTTATATTGCAAAGCGCAGTCAAAGTACAGCCATTTTGAAAAGTTTCTTGTGCTGTGTGGATTTATTCACAGAGTGCCGCCATTTCAAAGGGGTTCTTATACTGTACAGATTTATTTTGCAAAGTGCTGCCATTTTGAAAGGTTCTTGTGCTGTGTACAGTTTATTTGCAAAGTGTATTCGTCGTGAAGTGCTTCTTACTCTGAGCTTTTTTCTACTGTGTGCAGTTTGTTCACAAAGTACAGTCATTTTGGAGTATTATCAACACTGATAAGGAGTGGTTTCACAAAGTACAGTGATTTCAAATTGTTCTTGTGCTATAGAGACTTATTTGGCAAGGTGCAGTTATTTCAAAGAGTTTGTTGTACTATTGGGCATAATTACAAGCACTGTCATAAAGTCCTGGCATATATATTTTTATGCGTGTATGTTCATACTTAATTTCATGCACCTTCACTACTGTGTGTTGATATGGCAGAGACATTTTGCAGACCTAGTCCACTTGTGTTTGATCATAATATAGCAGAGAACTAGAGAATATTCCTGCATGAATACAATATTTTCATACAAGCAGCTTTTTCTGACAAAGACAAACATACAAAGGCATCCATTTTGCTTAACTTAGCTGGGTCAGAGGCCATTGAAAGAGAATATTTATTTGTGTATGCCCCAGCAGTGTATTCAGGAGAGGGGGAGACTGTAATATTGTGGTACTGGCTGAATCAAGAGAGGACTCTGAGTGCTTAAAACTCAAATTTAGAGAAATGTGCAACCCTCAGACAGATATTGCATTAGAGAGATGCTCATTTTGTACAAGAGACCAAAAGCCAGGTGAAACTTGTGCAGCATATATCACTGACATGAGAAATAAGGTGAAAACTTACAGATTTGGTGACTTGAAAGACAAGTTAATAAAGGACAGGCTTGTGTGTGGTGTTAATAGTGCTTCAGTGATAAAGAATTTGCTTCATAACAATGATTTAATGTTAAGCAAAACCATAGAGATTTGTCAAATCCATGAGCTCGCAGAAAGGCACACAAGTATAGCAAGAGTAGACAGCATGCAACATGTGGCAAGCAGAAGCCGGCCTAAACACATGGCAGTTGCAACCCCTATGGGGTTTCCTGGGAAAGCCCATACCTTTCTAGCAAGTTCCAAGACTAGCTCAGTAAAAAGGGAATGCTTAGGCAGTATAAGGGCAAGTCAACAAAACCCAAGTCAAGTCTTATTGTTAACTGTCATAATTGTGGTGTCAGTCATGAGTCTAAAAGAGAGAAGTGCTATGCAATGTCATAAGTGGAAAAAATGAAATCACTTTCAAAAGTTTTGTAAATCAAGCAAGCCTCCTTCAGTTATTAAGAAAAGTCACCTTAAAAGGAAAGTTTATCATATAGAAAGCTGCGACCCTACTTTCTATGTAGATAGTGCATCAGTAGTCGGTGAGAAGGATAATGCAGTAGATTTGTTGGCAAAGAATGAAGTATTTTGCACTGTCCTGACCAATAGTAAATCCACAGAGCTCAAAGTAGACACTGGTTCAAAGTGCAATATAATGTCAGCAGAAACATTTGCTAAAGTGAGGGCTTGTGAGCAACTTAATTTGGCCAATTGTGCAAAGCTTGTTGCTCATAGAGGTGGAGCAATTCAAACCGATGGCTCAGTAATGCTTTTCATGCTATTCGGTTGGGAACTGTTACAGCTTGCAATTTTATGTAGTCAGAAGACCTGTGAAGTCATTAATAGATTTCAGAGACAGGTTGAGAATGAAACTGTTTTCTTTTACTAAAGATGTCCATCATGTAAGCACATGTGCCAGTTCCAGCTTTACTGATGCTATTTTCTCAGAGTATGCTGATGTGTTTGACGACAAGCTAGGCAAACTTCCAGTTGTGTAGTCCATGAAAGTAGACCCAGAGGTCAGTCCAGTGGTCAGAACAGCAAGGAGAGTTCCAATAGGTATGCAGGACAAAGTTAAGGTCCAGCTAGACAAACTGGGTCAACAAGGTGTGATTTTTCCAGTCACAGAACCAAATGAGTGGTTGTCTTCCATGATAGCTGCTCATAAGAAAAATTCAGATGAAATCAGAATATGCATTGACCCAAATCTTCAATACTGACTACATTCAGTACCTCATTTGGTAGATACAGATTCCTCAGGATGCCTTTTGGAATAAATTCTACCAGTGAAGTTGTTACTCATTCAGTCAAGATAAAACAGACAAACACTCATGGGTTCAGATCAAGAAGGTTTGAGGCTTAATAACTTTAACTTAGATAAACTTATAGACAAACTGGCTAGCACACTCATACATGCTCACTCTCTGGCTGCACTCTCAAACTGTCACTGAAGCGACCATGTGTCTGCTATTTATATGCACGTACTGTCCCTGAAAAGCTTCTTAAAAGTACAATGCATACACTCTTCTACATCCTCCCTTTTTATGCAATGAGTCATGCATTAGTGATGACATTGATTGACATGCAATTGATACAAATAATTATTTGACATACAGCTATACAGAACTAAATATATATAGACAGTTATGTCTACGTTGCCGTGTATTTCACACTAGGTCTGGAAATACGACCAAATTGTGTGACATAAAAATTAGAATTAGGTCTAGCAACTTGGACTGTCTCTGATGAATAATCAACTTTGGGGACATCAGGAACATCATCAGGAATGGAAGTAGAAGTTATGACACGTTCTGCAACCGGAACATTGTCTGGATTGCTCTGAGATCTAGAGTCTGTATCACAGGAACAATGTTGGGATATCGAATCTAATACAGGAAGAAGATGTCTCTGTTTTTTCCTGTACACCACACCTTCAGATTTTATGAAGTAGGATTTCAGCTCGGCATATATACTTGTTACTTGACCAATCTGGTCTAAACCTTTCACCTTTTGTATCCTCACTTTCAGTGGACGAAGAAATCTGCTTGATTTAACATAGCTGGACTTCTGGCAAAAACACTTTCTGCATATTCGGGCTCTGATTGTCCTGTTGTTCTTCACTTTAGGCCTCAATAAACTGGAACTGATAGGCAATGTTGTTCTGGTTTGCCTAGATAGAAATCTCTGAGCAGGTCAAGGAAGTATATCATCACAAGGTATGTTTCTGAGATTGAGTAAATTCAAAAAGACATCAGTATTATCATGCTTTGACTTCTCTAATAATTGCTTTGGACTCTGTACTGCATGTTCAGCTAGTCCATTTGACTGGATATTCTGGACTACTAGTAACGTGTACAAAGTCCCATTCTTTTGCAAATTTCTGAAACAACTGAATGGTAAATCGGTTACCATTGTCAGAAATAACTTTGTGTGGACTACCACGGATTGAAAAATGACATTTCAGCTTGTCAATAACAGCAGGGGGTGTTAAATTAGGTAGTAAATCAATTTCAAACCAGTTCAAGTAAGAGTCTACCAACACTAAACAATGCTGATTGTTACACTCAAATATATCAGTGCCTACTGTTGACCAAGGTAGTTCAGGAACTTGACTTAGCTGAAGTGGTCCTTTTTGCAATGTAATTTAGTACTATTGCTTACTGAACAAGAAGTAAGTACTTTATCAATGTCTTTTGTTAGAGAAGGTCAAAATACTAGTCCTCTCATTCTTCTTTTGGTAGATTTGGAGCCTGGGCTACCAGGATGCAAAATCTGGATATACTCAAGTTGTAAGGATGCAGGAACAACAATTTTAGGACCCTTGAAAAATATACCATCTTCCATCAACATCTCATCTCTATAAGGAAAATAAGTCTGCACTTCAGGTTTTACATTAGATTGCTTTGATTGACATCCAGCAGTGATATTGTGGTTGAACCTTTGCAAAATTGGATCAGTTTTTGTATGATCTCTCAGCTCATCAAGTCTAGTGGTAGAAAAATTACGCACGCCCATGACATCAAAGTCAAAATTCTCTGTATGAAGCTGTTCTGTTGTATTTATGGGCAATCTGGATAAGGTATTAGTCAGATAAAGAAGTTTGACTTTGGTATAAACCATTTTGAAGTTGTACTTTTGCAATGTAAGTATCATTATTTGTAATCTCGCTGGAGCAGAATGCATAGGCTTCTTTAAAATAGTGACTGGAGGCTGGTGATCAGTGTCAATCTGAATAGCTCTAGAGGCATAGACTGGTCTGCTTTCATGAAGAATAACTGTGCCAAGACCAAATTTTGAAGCATCACAGGAAATAGTTATTGGTTTATTAACAACACAGTATCTTAAAGTAGGTGGGGTTGCACTTTTCTGATTAAGGCCTTCAAATGCTCTCTGGTGCTGTTCCAATCAAGACCATGTAACACTTTTGCATGTTTGCTCCTCAAAGGTGCTGTCAACTCAATGAAGTTTGTTATAAACTTGCTTACATAGTTATCCATACCAAGAAAACATTGTAGAGCTTAAACATTATCTGGTGCTGGCATCTCAAGAATGGCTGCTTGCTTAGATGGGTCTGGTCACAAGCCTGTGCTAGTAAGTAAATGACCTACATATGTAACTTCTGGTAGTCTAAATTTGTACTTCAGGGGATTAACTTTAAGTTCACTACACATGCTCTGTCTAGCACTCTTCTAAAGTTTCTGTCATACTCTGCTTCACCATTCCCTCCAAACAATAAATCATCTACTATTATGGCACAAAGATAACCCCCCAAAAAAATTGCTCCATCACATGCTAAAAGACTTCACTTGCAGAATTTATTCCAAATGGCATGCTAAGGAGACTATATCTTCCAAACAAGGTACTGAAAGTAGTCAGTAGTAAAGATTTACAATCAGGCATCACTTACCAAATTAACTTTTTGCATCTAAGTTAAAAAAAAAAAAACAATGGCATTCGGTATCAGGGCTGTGACTTCCTCAACTGTGCACATAGGATGATGCGTTCTCTTTAATGCTTTATGCAAATCTCTTGGGTCAATATATATTCTGATTTCACCTGAGCCTTTTTTGTGGGCTGCTACCATGGACAACAACCATTCAGTTGCTTCTGTGACTGGACAAATTATACCCTGCTGCACCATTTTATCCAGCTGAGCTTTGACCTAATTCTCTGTAGCTATCGGAACTTTTCTTGCCAGTCTGACCACTGGACTGACCTCTGGGTCTAACTTCATAGAATACACAAATGGAAGTTTGCCTAACTTGTTATTGAAAACATCAGCATAGCTTCAGTAAAATTGGAACTAGGAAATGTGCTTATATAATGAACTTTTTTGGTAAAGGAAAACAAATTCATTCTCAGACTGTCACTGAGATCCAATAATGACTGCACAGGTCTTCCGACTATATAAAATAGTAAGCTGTAACAGTTTCTAGTCAAATAACATGAAAGCACTACTGAGACTTTGGTTTAAATTTCTTCACCTCCATAAGCAACAAGTTTCGCACAACTGGCCACATTAAGTTGTTCACTAGTTCGCACCTTAGAAAAAGTGTCGCTGACATAACATTACACTTTCAATGAGTGTCTACTTTGAGCACACTGGTTTTACCATTGCTCTGGGCATTACAAAACACTTCATTATTTGCCAACAAATTTACTGCATCAGCCCTATCACCAATCACTGATACACCAGCTATGTAGAAAGTAGAGTTGCTGCTCTCTATGTGATCAACTTGCTTTTATTAGTGACCTTTCTTTACAACTGTATGAGGTTTACTTGATTTGCAAAACTTTTGAAAATGGTTCCATTTTTATACTTGTGGCAGTGCTGACCAAATGCGAAGAATTTTTCTCTATTGGACTCATGGTTGGTATCATAATTACGGCAGTTAACAATAAAACTTGATTTGGGTTTTGCTGACTCACCCTTGAACTGCACCGAGCTTGTCCTTTTCTTAGAACTTGCTGGAAAACTACAGGTTTTATCTGGGGAGCCTGAAGAGGTGGCAGCTGCCATTTGCTTAGTCCTGCTTCAACTAGACACATGTTGCATGCCGTCTACATTTGCTCTGATGCCTGCTGAAACCATGTTCTTATCACTTGCAAGCATACTTGTGTGCCTTTCTGTAACCTCATGGATTTGACAAATCTCAATAGCTTTGCTCAGCATTAAATCACTGTCACGAAGCAAAATCCTTCTCACTGCAGCACTATTAATAGCACACACAAGCCTATCCTTTATTAACTCATCTTTTAGGTCACCAAACCTACACGTTTTAGCTCTGTTTCTCAGGTCAGTAATATAAGCTGCAAACCTTTCTCCTTGCTTTTGATCTCTAATATAAAACAATGTCTCTCTAATGTAATATTTGTCTGATGATTACACATTTCCCTGAAATTGCATTTCAAACATTTAGGGTCTTCCCTTGATTCAGTCTGGACAACAATATGACACTTTTCACCTTCTCCCTCATATACTGCTGGTGCATACACAAATTAGTGCTCTCTTTCAATGGCCTCTGACCCAGCTAGGTTTAGGAGAATGAATGCCCTGGTGCATGCATCTTTGTCAGAATAAGCTGCTTGTAAAAAAATATCACACTCTTGCTTAAATATTCTCCAATCCTCTGCAATATTCTGATCAAATACAAGTGGTGATTGTTTTTTGAAATCTGTCTGCCATGCCAACAAATTACAGTAAAATATAATGCAACCCAAGTACACTTTTAACCGCACAAACTTGCACATATGCCGGAAATTTATGCCAGTACTTGTAACTATGCCCGACAGCACAACAACCCTCTGAATAACTAAACTTCGTGAAATAATAAGTTTCGGGCACAATAATTCTCTTGAAATTACTATACTGCAAGAAATCACCTCTTATCAGTGTAAGAAACATTTCAAAATAACTGCAATTGAACTGGGAAGAAGAAGATCAGAGTGAAATACATTTCAAACTAATTGCATTTTATGAATAAACAGTACATACCACACAAACTTTCTCAAAATGGCTGTACTTTGCTAAATGACTCTTTACAGTGCAAGAAGCACTTTGTAATGGTGGCACATTGTGAATAGACACACCCAGCACATAATACTTTTCAAAATGGCAGTATTTTGACTGCACTTTATGAAATAGTTGCACTTTATATACTCATAAACTTTTCAGAATAAATGCACAGTAATAAGGACACACTGTAAGCACTTTTATACACTCTGAGATACTTTGAATAACTCTGGTTATGCCCTGAATAGCTTCAATCAATGCAAAACAGTAGTTTATGCCAAAATACAGCAGTGTGCCAAAAAACATGCAATCACTTTATTTATGCTTAATGTGCCCTTTTTGCCCTTATTATATTTGCTTTTCTCATTTAATCTCTTTTCATGGTCATTATACTTTTCTTGTACTCATTTTACTCTAAACATGTCCGTTTTACTTTTAACATGCTCATTTTGCAATCCTGACTTGATTCTAAACCATTTATGTGCTTTTGTGATAATCATTTTATCAAATATCTCAATTTTAAACATTTCATTTAATTAATAAACTTTTCATGCCTCTCGCTTGTTTAATAATGCAGTCTGTGCCTTGTGATGCTCCGGTTTTTATAAAATAAATAATTTGTGCAAGTTTTCATTACCTTTTCTTAATTTCTGTTCCTTTCTCATGCTTGGATCACTTAGTTTACCTTCCCTGTTAACTCTACACCTTGCAGCTCTGAAAAGCAGTCTCTGGAACAAAGTTCTGACACCATGTCACTCGTCCAGTCAGGATAAAAAAGACGGGCATTCGTGAGTTCTGTTCAAGCAGCTTTATTATGTACAAACACATCATGATTGAGGCTTAATAACTTTAACTTTGATAAGCATATAAACAAACTGGCTATCACACTCATACATGCTCACGCTCAGGCTGTACTCTCAAAATGGCACGGAAGCTAGTGCATGCTTGCTATTTATATGCACATGCTGTTCTTGAAATGCTTCTTAAAGGTACAACATTCACACACTATTCTACAGAAGTCTTTCAGCATGCAATGAAGCATTTTTTTTCAGGCTAGCCATGTGCAATAATAATTAATAACTTACTGGTTGTCGGCAATGATGAAGCAGAGCATGACGTAAACCTCAGGAAAGTTCTGGACAGAGTGCATAAAGTGAATTTAAAGCTCAGTTCTCAGAAATGCAAATTCAGGTTACCAGAATTTACTTTTGTAGATCATCTATTTACCAGTACAGGCTTACGAGCAGACCCATCTAAATAAGCAGCCATTCTTGAGATGCCAGCTCCAGACAATGTTCAAGCCCAAAAGCATTTTTTGGTATGGTTAACTATTTGGGCAACTTTATCCCTGACTTCAATGAGTTATCACCTCTTTTAAGAGTGCTGACATGCACAAATGTTGCCTGGTCATGCTTAGAACAAGATTAGAGAGCATTTGATAACTCAAACAGCAAATTACACAGGAACAAAATGGATCCAGGAGCAGAAAACAGCAACACTATAGTGAATATCCAAAGAATTTATTTGTCCACAAGAATAGAGATTAAGTATGTTTGTATAAGTACTTCATCAGAATCACAACACTAAACACATCCAGCACTCTTAAATACCCCAACCTTAAAACCCTAACCAATGCATATATTAACCCATACTTGTTGATGTGTCTTTCGGCTTATCCCAGTTAGGGGTCGCCACAGCGGAACTCCGGTCCACTAATGTTTGGTAGTGCATTTTTATGTGCTGAGTTACCAGCCCTGACACACACCCTTCAATGAAGGCATGCTCATTCACGCATGCCTCCACACAGAAGACGCTCTAGCTGAGAATCAAATGGGACAACGTCTTGCTGTGAGGCGATGACTGTTAAAAAAGTGATGTGAAATATAATCCAGCAAACACTAGAGCTTCACAATGCATTTAAACATTTGATGTTAATAATTTAAACTTATAAATTTATATCAAAACTAATTCAAATGCATAAAATTCATAAAAATGATTTTCATAAAAATAAGCAAATAACATATATACATATTAAAACAGATTGATAGCCTAAGAAATATATGTGGAATCATACCACTTATGATTTCAACTTTAAAATGCTAGCTATAGAGGTACTTTCATTCAAATCTGGGGGGAAGTAGCATTGAGCCTCAGTTGCCACCTCAGCTCCTTGGTTTCTAACAGATCTTCCCAGGGCACCCCCACCCCCCGAGGTCCCTTTGTAAAGGTTCAAAAACAAAGAAGCTGAAGCTGTGGACCTTATGCTCACTAATGTGCTTTGCCAATGCATTTTTTATATTCCCCTTCCTGATGTCCAGTCTATGCTCATGCATACACTCCTTGAACTTTCTCTTAGTTTTCCCCACATAGAAACACTCACATTTTGAGCATCTGGCGACATATATAACCCCCTCTGAGTTACAATTACTGTGAATCCTTGAAAAAAATGTTAAAAAATTCACTGTGACACAATCTCCTTCAAAGACCATTTTGCATTGGGCACAATTGCCATACCTATAAGTTCCCCATTTTTTGTTTGCAAACTCCAGTCCATGGTCAAAGGTGCCCTGCTCCAAATGGTTCTTCAAGGTTTTCCCTGTCCTAAATATGATTTGGGGTTTTTGGTTAGCCACCATGCTCATTTCCTTAAAATTGGAAAAATGTGCCAATATTTGTAAATAATGCTTCTAACGTGGGCAGCCTCATTACAATATTATGCAATAAAGGCTCCTTGTAAATCCAACCTATTTGTACCACCTCTCTTGAAAGAATTACTCCCTGAAACTTCATGGATACAAATGAGGGGAATAATCTCTCCCATTTGCCTTTTGACTGTTATATCCCCTGCACACCTGTGTGATCATCTCAGTAGGGTACCTTCTGCTAAAAAACTTATGTCCCATTTTTTCACATTCCTTGTTAAAGGTTTCCCAACTTGAAACCATATGGGCTAGATGGATGTTTTGCACCTTGATGATACCAAATTTTTGATGGGGGGGGGTGGTTACTTTCAAAATATAATATACTGTTGCTGTAGGTTGGTTTCCGATATATGGTCGTAATGCAACCCATCTCTTGTTCTGCACATTCTTGGACATGGTAACATCTAAATAATTCATACTAAAAGGGCTATATGTATAAGTAAAGCTCAAAAAGGGGGTAGATGCATTTATAAACTTAAAATATCCCTCAATTTCACTCACTTTACTATCCCACACAATAAAAATGTCATCCAAAAATCGGAGATACAAATTCCAAGGCATTCTCTCAAAATGTGGGAATAAAATGTGTCTCTCCCATTGTAACAATACAATATTTGGGAAAATGGAGGCACAAGAAGCCCCTATTGCTACCCCTTTTCTTTGTCTGTAGTACTGACCTTCCAGATAGACAAAGTTATACTTTAATACCAATTCCATGCACAGAACAAGAACATTAACAGTGTTATTTTCCAGGCTAGTACACTCACACAAGAAGTCATGAAACTATTCTAATTCCACATCATGTGGTATGGTATTGAACAGTTCAGCCACATCGATTGTAACAAAAACACAATGTTCATTAAATTCAACATTTTTCATTTTCGTGGGAAAATCCCATGAATCTCTGCAAATGTGGTCAATGGACCCTAAACAGTCCTTTAAAATAGTATCCACATATTTGCCCAGGGGGTGGGTTTTAGATTTTTTTGCATTAACAATGGGCTTCATTGGTGGATCAGTGGTGCTCTTGTGTATCTTTGGTATAACAAAGATACACGGTTCCACTGGGTACTTGACCTGGAAATAATAAAAAATATCAGGTGTAATTTCCCCCTCACCCAACATATCCTGGAGATAAAAATCAATACGTTTGTATGCCAAGTTAATAATATTGTCTCTTCATACATATCACTATTGTTGACATGACAGGTCATTTTTGATACATATTCCATCTTTCTCATGATGACCTCCCCACCCTCCCCCTTGTTGGGTTTCATAACCCTCAACATATCTCTCAACCTGGAAACATCAAAAATCTGGACAAGGCCCATGAAAAATAGGTACAAATCTGTATGCTAATTAACATCTAATTTGGATACAGAATTAATGTAACCCCACCCACTCCAATGGAATTGTGGGATACCAACTTTCAAACGCAAACTGAAGAACAGACAACCAAAACATGGCACCAGAGTCCCCCTGCAGCCATTCCAATGTCCCGTTACCTGGCTATTTCGCCCCATTTACCATAAACACTAATGTATGCATACTGCTTTACTTCTACAATGATTTGGATTTTATTTTTACATTTTACAGCACAACAATGCAGAAACTCTAAAAGACAACATCTGGTAAACAAAGCAATACTGTCTCACAATGAAAATAGGCTTGACATTAAAACTTCTTTTCCCTTGAAAGTCACATACATTGAAACAGCACTGAAACCCACACCACATCCAAAAAAATGCATCTGGCCAGTGGTGGATAAAGATTACCTTTGGACTGTTTTCAAATCATTGGCCCCTTGCACACAAAACAAGAAACATACATGTGTTCTTTTCTTTATACACCTTCCTGACTTTATTAAATGATATTCCTTGTATAATACAACACACATGTTACAGCGCATATTAAATTTATTGTTTGAACATTTTACCAGTAATCTGTACTGTAGGCAATGAAACAAAACACATGAACCAATAATGACAAAAGTGCCCAGTTCAGAACTTTTCCATCATAAAAGTCTGCTTCCACACCCACACTATAAATAGAATGACAGTAGTATAAGCCATGGGCATCTTGCACAGTGTCTCACACTTATTTTCAATTTCATTTTTTTTTTTTGGGGGGGGACAAAAAGTCAAAAACCAGGGAGCTAGGCTTATAAATGCCTTCAGGCAGATAGCCTATTATACCATGACCCTACATTAATATTCCAAAATGTGCACGCTAATTGGCCAGCGTGCACGGTGTAAAATCGACTTATACTAATGGAAAAAGGTCCGGACTCCCAGATTTTTTCCATTAGTATAAGTCTCTTTTAAAACACTGTCTCGCTATGTCAAAAGAGTAGCGACACAGGTTTAAAAAAAAGCAACGGAGATGTCTGTTGCTTTTTTTAAAGCTGTCTCGCTATGTTAAACGCCTTTAACATAGCGAGACAGGTTTTTAAAAAAAAAGGCAACGGAGAAAGCAAGATCTCCATTGCTTTTTACTGTTTCGCTATGTTAAATGGGTTTAACATAGCAAGACAGCTTTAAAATAAGCAACGGACATCTCCGTTGCTTATTTTAAAGCTGTCTCACTATGTTAAACCCATTTAACATAGTGAAATAGTAAAAAGCAACAGAGATCTTGCTTTCTCCATTGCTTTTGCCACAGCTCTGATGTACTGGGTAGGCATGCGCAGTACATCAGAACTGCCACAGATACCAGACAGCTGCGGAAGGGCAGCAAAGAGGCATTATACAATGCCATTATTTAAGAAAAGTAATTATTTCTTTTCTTAAATAATGTCATAGTATAATAGCAATAACTCACTTCTGGGTGTGGGTAATACGGGATTTACCCACGGTTCTCTTTGTTTGGTCCCTTGGGCTTCGCCCGTGGGACCAAACCACGCCAACCGTGGGTAAATCCTGCATTACCCACACCCAGGCGTGGGTTATTGCTATAGTACCTACCTATGAACCTATGAATAATCCTCTCTTATCCTATCCTAAACAGTAAAGCCCTTTTCCTCATTCTTCTCTTATCACCTACCATTTAACAGTTCAATACAATGTATATATGTGTGTGTATATATATATATATATATATATATATATATATATATATATATATATATACTTATATATATATATATATATATATATATATATATATATATATATATATATATATACACACACATATATATATATATATATATATATATATATATATATATACAGAAACCTCCTTGAAGTCCAAATCCCAGCAAAAAGTAAATGCAAGTAAACCAAAAGCCCAGGTTAGAAGAAGCCAAAACGTACGTACTGCAGATCTTCGCACTATCAGTAAAATGTCTCTACGTATTCCTGAGAAGGAAATGTTAAATGCTGATAATCTTATGGAATTGTAGTGCAAATACTCACAGAACCACGCACTAAATCAACGAAAAAACAATTCTGCTGTACCAAGAAACAAGTATTCAAAGTTGTTCTAGTCTTGCAATCGAAGTAATGTTCAAAAAACCATTCGGTCAAGTAGTAAATCCACAGTTTATTGTAAACGCTTTCACGGCATGTAACTGCCGCTTCATCAGACAAACAGTAAAAAACTGAGAGCAGGAAGTTTAAATACAGGATATCCTGCTCTTCAGCCAATGACAATGACTTTAGGAGGCGTGTTTCCTGCTATCATTAAATCACATATTAACTAAAAGTGACACCACCACTATAATTCATTTCAACAGGCCTACAAAATCACAAAGTCTTTTCATAAAAACATTGCAGAATCAACGACACCTACTATAAACATATATATATCTAAAAGGACATAAAACATATCTAAAAATATATATATGTGTTTATATAAAATTAGATATATACCTAGCCAAAAACTGCAGGCTAATTCAAGAAGTGCCTAGCCTCACCTGCTCCTACCGCAAGACCAAACCTCATATCATACAGCCTACAATACACAAGTAATTCTACTCCTAAACAACAGACAATAACTATCTACTAAAATCCTAACATTTTGTAATACAGCCTACTCGGCCTAAATACTGGCACTGAATTTGTAAACACGCACAGATATTAAAACTGGTTAGATTAAATTAATTTTTATTTATGTTTTGTTATTATTGATTTTTGATTTTTATCTCGATATCAGCCTTAAAGGCATATACCGGGCTGATACAAGAAAACTAGCTAAACTAAGCAAAACAGTTGCAGTTGCTGCTAATGATCACCAAATAACCAAATTCCTGGGCAAGGAAATAAAACCAAATGGCAGAAGAGCCCATAGATGAAAAAATGGTTCAAATAACCAAATTTAGATAAATAAAAACCAACTATTTAAGCCTTCTGCCTTTAAGGTGAGGTTTTATAGATAAAACCTCATTTAGTCCCTTGCTTAGTGTTTCTTATTTTATTTATTTCACCATCTACTTTGTTGAATATGGTCACATAGTAATTTTTGTGGTGGGGAAACAAGAGGTCATTATGAATTGCTTGATCTAACTTTTCCGATTCGAGGATAAGACCCTTGATTTCCGTTTGGTTGTGCTTAATCAAGTACTCAAGCAATTCGCAGCCATGTTGATCGAATAACTGGAGAAGTTCATTGTGAAATGGGGAACCAGATTTCACCCCATTTGGAAACTTCAAGGACCTTAGCCCTTTAGGAATTCTTCTTACTTTTATGCTTTCACATAAATACGCATTTTCAAGTTGCAACTTCTTGCACTTGAAAATGCTTCTCTCAAAAGAAGATAAGGCATTTTTGAATGTTAAAGATTGTTCATTGTCTCCAGGGCCCTCAAATGAAACAGAACCATTGAGCCACTGCTTAAAGTCATTTACAGCCACTACAACATGGCCAGGACTATTGTCATTCAGTCCACTGAAATATTTGGCCTCTGCTCAGCAGTTAGTAAACAGGCAGGAGTTTGCAAAAAATGATTTTCTGTAGAGGCCACAAGGTGGCATTGTTGCTGGATGCTGTTAACCTTTGCATTTAGTTCATGCACCAATTGAATTAATAAACCAACACTGTGGTTTAACTTCTCCATGTCACTATGCTCAGCCCCAGGTCCAGGCATTCTATTCACAAAGACAAAACTGTAGCTCCAACCACAAAAGCACGTAGAAGGCACAAACCACACAGGAACAGAATGGATCCAGGAGCAGAAAACAGCAACACTGTAGTGAATATCCAAATAATTTATTTGTCCACAAGAACAGAGATTAAGCGCTTTCATATAAGTACTTCATCAGAATCACAACACTAAACACATCCAGCATTCTTAAATACCCCACCCTTAAAACCCTAACCAATGAAAATAACAAATACATTAACCCATACTATGATTGTTAAAAAAGTGATGTGAAATATGACCCAGCAAACACTAGACCTCACAATGCATTTAAACATTTGCTATTAATAATATAAATTAATACATTTATATCAAAACTAATTCAAATGCATAAAATTCATAAAAATGATTTTCATAAAAATAAACAAATAACATATATACATATTAAAACAGGTTGACAGCCTAAGAAATTTATGTGGAATCATACCACATATAATTTTAACTTTAAAAGACTGTCAGCAATAGAACAGATGACTTTATTGTGTACAATTACAGTGATGAGTTTTGCAATACTGAACATGCGGAATTGTTGAGCAAGAGGGTCCTTTTTGTACTCTCAGCTAAGGTCAAGATTGATAGCCTTTTAATTGATTTGAAATTATTCCTCAGGAAACTCAACTTCAAGATTTTGTTTCAGGAAGAGGGGGTAGATGGGGTTATTATTAAGTGAAACAGTACGTTATCCCTCCTTTGCCCCTTCCTTTGATTATTTTTGAGAAACTGGTGAGTTCAGGGGCTTTAAAGGGAAGGGCTCCTGCAGTGATACATGGGGAAATTTGAATGCTGTCGAGTCCAGTTTATTGAGACAACTTTCTGGAAACAAACAATTGAGGGTTATGAAACCCGAGAAGTGGGGTGGGGCAGTTATCATGAGTAAGGTGGAATATGTATCTGAAATGACCTGTCATGTCAACAATAGCGATATGTATTAAGAGACAATATTATTAACTTGGCATACAAACGTATTGATTTTTATCTCCAAGATATGTTGGGTGAGGGGAAAATTACACCTGATATTTTCGATTATATCCAGGTCAAGTACCCAGTGGTACTGTGTATCTTTGGTTTACCAAAGATACACAAGAGCATCACTGATCCACCAACGAGGCCCACTGTTAATGCGAGAAAATCTAAAACCCACCCCCTGGGCAAATATGTGGATATTATTTTGAAGGACTGTTTAGGGTCCTTTGACCACATTTGCAGAGATTCCTGGGATTTTCTCATGAAAATGAAAAATGCCGAATTTAATGAACATTGTGTTTTTGTTACAATTGATGTGGTTGAACTGTTCAATACCATCCCACATGATGATGGGTTTCATGACTTCTTGTGTGAGTGTACTAGCCTGGATAATAACACTGTTAATGTTCTTGTTCTGTGCATGGAATTGGTATTAAAGTATAACTTTGTCTATCTGGAAGGTCAGTAGTATAGACGAAGAAAAGGGGTAGCAATGGAGGCTTCTTTTGCCCCCATTTTTGCAAATATTGTATTGTTACAATCGGAGAGACACATTTTATTCCCACATTTTGAGAGAACACTTTGAAATTTGTATCTCCAATTTTTAGATGACTTTTTTGTGTGGGATAGTGAAGTGAGTGAAATTGAGGGGTCTATTAAGTTTATAAATGCATCTACCCCTTTTCTGAGTTTCACTTATCAATAAACCCCCTTTAGTATGAATTATTTAGATGTTACCATGTCAAAGGATATACAGAACAAGAGATGGGTTAGCACCATATATCAGAAACCAACCTACAGCAACAGCATATTACATTTTGAAAGTAACCCCCCCCTATCAAAAATTTGGTATCATCAAGGGGCAATACATCCATCTAGCCCATATGGTTTCAAGTTGGGAAACCTTTAACAAGGAATGTGAGAAAATGGGACATATGTTTTCTAGCAGAGGGTACCCTACTGAAATAATCACACAGGTGTGTAGGGATATAACAGTCAAAAGGCAAATGGGAGAGATTATTCCCTTCATTTGTTCCCATGAAGTTTCAGGGAGAAATTCTTTCAGGAGAGGTGGTACAAATAGTTGGTTGGATTTACATGGAGCTTTTATTACACAGTATTGCAATGAGGCTGCCACATTAGAAGCATTATTTACAAACATTGGCACATTTTTTCCAATTTTAAGGAAATGAGCATGGTGGCTAACCAAAAACCCCAAATCATATTTAGGAGAGGGAAAACCTTGAAGAACCATTTGGAGCAGGGCACTTTTGACCATGGATTGGAGTTTACAAACAAAAAATGGGGAACTTATAGGTATGGCAATTGTGCCCAATGCAAAATGGTCTTTGAAGGAGATTGTGTCACAGTGAATTATTTTAACATTTTTTCAAGGATTCACAGTAATTGTAACTCACTGGGAGTTATATATGTCACCAGATGCTCAAAATGTGAATGTTTCTATTTGGGGAAAACTAAGAGAAAGTTCAAGGAGTGTATGCATGAGCATAGATTGGACATCAGGAAGGGGGATATAAAAAATGCATTGGCCAAGCACATTAGTGAGCATAAGGACCACAGCTTCAGCTTCTTTGTTTTGAAACATTTACAAAGGGACCTCAGGGGGAGACCCTGGGAAGATCTGTTAGAAACCAAGGAGCTGAGGTGGCAACTGAGGCTCAAAGCTACTTCCCTCAGATTTGAATGAAAGTACCTCTATAGCTAGCATTTTAAAGTTGAAATCATAAGTGGTATGATACCACATATATTTCTTAGGCTACCAACCTGTTTTAATATGTATATATGTTATTTGCTTATTTTTATGAAAATAATTTTTATGAATTTTATGCATCTGAATTACTTTTGATATAAATATATTAATGGGGAACTGCCCTTTAATCATGCCAGGAGGGGTGGCCATAACTACTAAGTACTGGAGCTATTTCCATGAAGAACGACTAGTGCTGATGGCTCTTAGGTGTGCTACAATAATTGCTACAAAAACCTGTTGAAGTGCAAAGTGATTAAGCTATTTGACATGCAAGAGGGAAAGAACTAGCAAGATTCAAGGAAAAAACTGAAGACCAGACATTTTGGCACAGTAATAGTTTACCTCAGCTCGGTGCCGCTAGGCGGAGCTTAAACAATCATAAACCCACGCAAATGTGGGCTTTTAAACCAGACAGTTGAAAGGGATGGAAAAACTTTGCAAACAGCCAATAAAGTACAATTTCTGGGCTAGAAACCATTCCTCTTGTGGTAGATAGACTACTTAGTGCTTACCACTCCCACTGATAAGCTAGAAGTCTTCCCTCCAGCACAGAAAGGCTTGGGGGAGTCAAAAGGTTATAAACAGTCATGGATACAGCAAATCTGTATCTGGACTAGACTAGGTACAGGAAAGGTGGGAAATAGGCTTAGAACTTATTTATTTATTTATGTATTTATTTATTTTTACAGAAAAGCAGCTAAAACAGAAGTAAAAACAATTCAAATGTAATGCAAGCTAGGACACTTGAGTGTGTAGCAATATTAAAGCAAATACAGTTTAAATAAATGCAATTAGATTAAAAACAACTAAAAACAAGTGCAGAAAGCAGTAAATTAGGAAATAAATCAAAATGGAGGCACTTAGAGTATCTCTTTCCCCTTCCTGATGCTCTTGCAGTCTGCAGGACACCGAAACTGGATCCATGGAGCTTAAACATGTGCAAACATGTGCAAAAGTGGGCTTTTAAACCAGAAAGTTGAAAGTGATGGAAAAACTGCCCAAACAACCAATAAACTATAATTTTTGGGCCACAAACCACTCATCTTGTGGTAGATAGGCTACCTAGTGCCTACCAATCCCACTGATAAGCTAGAAGGCTTCCTACCAACACAGAAAGGCTTGGGGGGCTCAGAAGCTTATAAACAGTCCTGGATACAGCAAATCCATATCTGGACTAGACTAGTTATAGGAAAGGCGGGAAACAAGCACAGACATGGGCTTTTAAACCAGAAAGCTGAAAGGGATGGAAGAACTGCCCAAACGGCCAATAGTCTACAATTTCTGGGCCATAAAACACTCATCTTGTGGTAAATAGGCTATCTAGTGCTTACCACTCCCACTGATAAGCTAGAAGGCTTCCCTCTACCGCAGAAAGGCTTGGGGGTGCTCAAAAGCTAACAAACAGTCCTGGATACAGCAAATCTGTATCTGGACTAGATTAGTTACAGGAAAGGTGGGAAACAAGCTTAGAATTGTTTTTTATAGAAAAGCAGCTAAAACAGAAGTAAAAACAATTCAAATGCAGTGCAAGCTGGCACACTTGAGTGTGTAGCAATATTAAAGCAAATACAGTTTAAATAAATGCAATTAAATTAAAAACAACTGAAAATAAGTGCAGAAAGCAGTAAATTAGGAAATAAATCAAAATGGAGGCATTTAGAGTATCTCTTTCCCATTCCTGATTCTCTTGCAGTCTGCAGGACACCGAAACTGGATCCACAGAGCTCAAACAAGTGCAAATGTGTGCAAATGTGGGCTTTTAAACCAGAAAGTTGAAAGTGACAGGAAAAACTGCCCAAACGGTCAATAAATTATAATTTCTTGACCAGAAACCACTTCTCTTGTGGTAGATAGGGTACCTAGTGCCTACCACTCCCACTGATAAGCTAGAAGGCTTCCCTCCAACTCAGAAAGGCTTGGGGGGGGGGCTCAAAAGCTTACAAACAGTCCTGGATACATCAAATATGTATCTGGACTAGACTATTTACAGGAAAGGCATGAAGCAAGCACAAACACGAGCTTTTAAACCAGAAAGTTGAAAGTGAAGGAAAAACTTCCCAAACAGCCAATAAACTACTATTTCTGGGCCAGAAACCACTCTTCTTGTGGTAGATAGGCTACCTAGTGCTTACCACTTCCACTGCTAAGCTAGAAGGCTTCCCTCCAAAACAGAAAGGCTTAGGGGGCTCAGAAGCTTATAAACAGTCCTGGATACACCAGATCTTTATCTGAAATTAGCAGCCCTGCCAAGTCTTGAAACTGGAACACTGTGCACTACAATCACAGCAATGTACCACTACAACATCTAAGCTATAAATAATCAGCCCTGACAAGTCTCAAACCCAGGTCTCTGTACACTATAGTTAGAGCAATGTGGCACTATGCCATTTGAGCTGTTAATAGCATTAATAAATAATGACATACATTTGAGTTTCAGAGTTTTATTTCCTTCAGAAAGTTCATGCTAAGACATATCATTTTAAGTGAGTTTGTAATTTTATAAGAGCAATAATTAAAATCTGTTCTCAGTTATGAGTGTTTGTTCCCCTTAATTTTAGGCTTTATCCAAATTTCTTCATCTGAAGGATCCAGAAGTATACAATCCTCTTTGCTGCCAGTGGTAGATCTAACTCACTCTTTCTCTCACACACTCATCTCTGCTTCAGAAAATGCATGCTAACAAAAATAAAATATATTCATATTTTTTTATCCTTTGTCCCATTAACTTTAGGCTTATCCAGATACATTGTTCTAAGAGCATACCTCCCAACTGTACATTTTTGCTGAATGCCCAGATTTTTGCCTCACATTTTCAGTCTGTTTTTCATAAAAATGTGTTTTTTTGGCAAGACATTGGATTCTAAATTCTAAAGCTTAACATTACTAAATAATAACTTGTTTGAGTTTCAAATTTCATATCCTTCAGAAAATACATGCTAACACAAATCCTGTTCTTTTAGCAACCTTCTAAGTTTATAAGAGTAGTATTTAAAATGTGTTCATATTTTTTATCTTTTGTCCCCCCATTACATCAGGCTTTGTCCATATTTCTTGTGCTGGGAGGTTGACAAGTATGTCTAATTGGTTGAGAGGTACATGAAACTGCTGCTGCCAGGGATCACTCTCACACACACTTCCAAGGGATCATTCAATAACTTTCACACACACACAGACACACCCACTCTCTGCTTTCCTGCATGCATTCACTCACACACACAGACAGAAACAAACACATACACACACATCTTTCGCTAAATCAATCTCTCATACAAGCACACACTCTCACACACACAATTTATTTTAATTTTCCTTTTCTTTTTTTTATTTTACACTCACTAAACAGCAAAAGCGCGGCTTAGCAAGTGTAAAATAATGACTTGCTCACTCTCACTCCACTGACATGTGCGCATACACTCACACATAGGCATACACACACACACACACACACACACACACACACACACACACACACACACACACACAATTTGTTTAGTTGTCTTCTTCTTTTTTTTTTACATTTTACATTTGCTTAACAGCAAAAGCGCTGTTTAGTGAGCATAAAATAATGGCAGCCGTTCTGTTTTCTCAGTCCGAGCTCCACGGCAGCTTGATATGCTGACATGAAGCGTCGGACTCGTTTTTCACCAGGCATTACTTGTACATTAAAACCTGCTGGAGAACATTTCTCCTCCAATTAGCGTACTGATGTAGTTTGCCCATTTTCTAAAATGCATTAATACCCTGAATATTGGAATGTGCAGTAAGTGAGAGGCATGGTATGACAACATGCAGTAGGTATAAAAAATATTTTTATTAATATAACAACCTAATAAATGTTAATACCTTAAAAATGACAGTTTACCCTTTGTCATTTAGTGGTCTTGATGACTTAAAGATAGCATGGGCATACCGAGTCAGATGTGACTGCAATGGAAATTGTCTTTAATCAAATTTACAGTGAGTAATTAGTACAGAAAAGATACAAGGCATATGACTAAATGATAACGGAATGCACACGGCAGGCAAGAATAAAGGACAGGCAAAACAAATTGCTGCTGCTCAGACTGACTCAGAAAGGACGTGAGGGTAAGCATCCACTAGCTGTAAAGTAGATCAGTCTAGTTTATAACGGCAGCTAAACTGTAATGAGAAAGCAACTCCAAGGGAAAAAGAAAGCCTGCAGTCGCAACCTATGCTCTCAACACAATGTCAAAAATGAATTCTTTTGATTTTGTTTGTTAAGGCAAAATTTCTTGAAATCATTTCTCATGCAAATAAAAATCTGATTATGATGGGTGACCAATCACAGTTATCCATGTACTGAAAGAGAACACGTTAGAAATTTTATTCAAGGGTATTCCAGAATTTTAGTTTTCCTCTTCCAAGTCAAAGGTTTCATTTGCCTAGTTTGTGATATATAAATGTTCACATAAAACTGGATAAAGTTTCATGCATTTCAGTTAATTTAAGTAGTCTTTATTTACATTTCCTGTTACTATTCTGTCTTAATTTATTAATAAAAGTATGGATAAAGACAAATGTATATACATACATCTATTCACAACTGTGCACATATGCAGAAGAGTACTCATACACTCACTCACCCATGTACCATTTTTCTGGTCACATAGCCAGCTATCTGTTATAACAATATTAACCCATTATAACACACACACACACACACACACACACACACACACACACACACACACACACACACACACACACACACACACACACACACACACAAACACACACACACTCACACACACACACACACACACACACACACACACACACACACACACACACACACACTATGTTCACATAGCCAGATGTCCGTCCAAACCATTAAAACTCTATTATAAGCAGTGTCAACAAATAACCATTGCTACAAACTTCTATTCTGCATTATTTTGTTTTATATTCTGAATCTATGTATTTGTTTTTTTTTTATTTACAGTTTTATAAATGGTTTAGCATGCGAGGCCTCTTTCCATTTAAAGTAGACTTTTTTCCCTGATGGATTATATTTACTTGAAGCCTCAGATAGTTTTGAAATAATGTTAAAGGAAACAGTAAATAAAGTATATAATCAGATGTTTTCTACAGAACAAAGTGTACCTGAATAAATTATTATGAATGCCCATGTTTAATTCCTGTTATATAAGAAAATATGTGCAATCATCAAAGGTAAAGAAAGGATGAAACCATTGCTGAATTAATATTCTGCACTAAAATGGAATAGTTCATTCTAATGTGAATAATTAATGATCCTTGATGAAGCAGAAATGGTTCTGTTCCACAGACTTGTTTTGGCAGTTGTATGTGTGGGTGGATGAGTAAATGATATTTTATATTGCATATTTTAAAACTCCATTATGTGTCAAGTTAATCAATTCACTTATGATGGACTTTTAATTTTAGCAGGATCCAACACTGAAGCGATTTGCTTTGTTTAGAAAAAAGTTACACAAAAGATGCTTATGTAACATGTATTATACACAAAACACAGCCAATGCTGAGTATTTCTGCAGAATCTGATGTGGATTGTTTATTGACTTGTTTAATTATTTTACTTTCTGTTGAGCTAGGAAAGTCTCTAGGTAAAACATATTTACAGATATCTGTGAAGGAAAGCTTCAATAGATTTGCACAAAGGAATTCAGAGATTGTCAATACATATTCCATCATTGAAAGCTACATGCTAAAATATAAAAAAAAGTCCACAATTCACGTAGAAACAGACAAATAATACAGCACTAGCAACATCAAAACTGGCAGATTGCATTTATTGGACAGAACTGCAGAGAAAGCTCTGCAGTCTCATAGAAAACTGACATTAACTTCATAATAACACAAATACGCTATAAACATAAATAGAATTAGCACCCAGTTATCACATAGTACTTGTTAATATATTAACATGAGAGAACATGATCAAGCCACTGAAAATTGTCACTTTTTATATCAAGTTAGTTGAGCTCTGAAACTCCTGTCTAGACTGATCTAGGTGAATATCTGTCACAATGTGCTGCTTTAGCCATGCCAGAAATGTCAGAATTTACCAGCATTTAGTTAACCATGTAACATTTATTCTGTTCAAAATGGTAGCATTGTGGAAATTATGTTAGCATTTCAGCCATCATGAAGACACTGGCATCAGCCTCAATAAAGTAGTGAAGATAGTGTGGAGAAAAAAGGGTTGACAATTCAGACACAAGGTAGTTAAGCTGTTAGGGGGAGGATTAGGAGATTCTGATCAATCATTAGTGCAGCGCCTTTCTGTACTAGCATTTCTGAATGTGTGTGGTATAAGCTGTAGCAAGCAACTTGTTGCAGTTTGTCCAGTAATGGCTCTACTTTGAGATATACTGCAGTATGGAAAACACAGGATCATAAGATCATAGCAGGTTTCTAGGCTAATGGCACTAGGGCCCTTACAAGCCTAGCCAAGTTAACCCTTGTTCCCAAGAGCGTCTATTACAGGTAGACACTAAATAATCACCTATTACTCATATGTAAGAAGGACACAGGTGAAATTCCCTGGGTGAATTTACAGTTTCCAATCCAATTGTCCAAATCACACTTAAATAGGGTCAAAGGGGGACTCAGCTTAACATGGATTGCAAGTCTGTTCCACAGATGAAATAAACTCTGCATGATAAATCTGTCACTTCAGCAAGTTCTATTGATGTCACATACCAGGTTAAAGTCCCTTGGGTGTGTAAGACGTGTACCATTTGACTTGCAAATGTATAGCATTCCGTTAAGGCAGGGTCAGATATCGCCTTATATGCAAGGCACAGGTCGCCTCTGAGCAGTCTGTATGACACAAAATAAAGAGACAATGATTTCAGTCTGTCTGCATATGACATGTACTGGAGATCTTGGATTTTCTTTGTAAGAAATCTTTGCAGTCTCTCCAATTGGTGCAGGTGGCATAGAGAGTTACATACCAAGGAGACCATTATACTATACTACTGGCCTGATGAGAGAAGAGTACAGGGGAGTTATGACCTCCTTTTTTTCTGGAGGCAATACCCTTATCTACGAGGCGAGCAACACAGATTGCCTTTCTTACTACTGTGGAGACATGATGATCAAAGCTAAGGTTGCTATCAACCTATGTGCTCAGGTCTGTCACCAGTGATTGCATGCTTATGGTATTGCTATTTATGGAGTAGTTTACAGGAATAGCATCCTTGCTGAAGGGGATGATAATGCATTTTTTGCACTGAATATGAGTCCATTACTTTGGCACCAATCTTTAGTCTGTGTGAGTCCTTCTTACAGGATATTTACATCACTAGGGGACTGAATGACCACACCTAGTTTGCAGTCATCATTAAACTTTGTCAGCCACAGACCTTTAGTTTTTACCTGTACTTTGGAGAAGTATATTCAAAACAGTAGGGACCCCAGAACAGACCCTTGTGGTACACCACTGGCTACTGTCTGCTGGCGGAGGTAAAGTCACCTATTTTGACTGTATGAGTTCTATTAGTGAGCCAGTTTACAACCCACCTGACAATATGTGGGTAAATACCCAGCTGGGTGCCTGAGTGAGGGATGGTGACAAAGGCCTTGGCTAAATCCAGGTAGGCAGTATGTACAGTTTTATCTTAGTCAAGGGCTTTGTTGACTGTCTCAAAGAAGTCCACCAAGTTTAACAGGCATGATCTTTCTTTGATGAAGCCAAACTGGGTAAGGTGAAGTGTTTGTAGATTACATATATCTTTGTTGATAAGGTCCATGATGATATGCTCCACAGTCATGTAGATAAAGATGGTTAGGCTTATGGGTCTATAGTACCTGGGGTCTGTGGATGTAACCCTTTCATGCAAAGGGAGGATGGTAGCTGTTCTCCATTCAGCAGGGACGAAACCCATGCTAAGGCTGTGGTTGAGCAAGGTACCCAATGGTGTTGCTAAGTCCTGTTTTAATCCATTGAAAATGCAGCCTGGGATGTTGTCTGGTCCCACTTAGGCTGTGTTTTACCCTATGAAGAGGGTGTTTAAGACTTGCTCCTTGGAGATATTAAGTGGGGGACAGGTGGAAGGGATTTTTGTGTTATATGTGATGGGGATAGAGGAGTGAAATTTGCACTGAACCTGTCAGCCAGGAGGTTGGCGGGTTCATATTATATGATCAAATGCTAAAAATAGCGAACAATCTATTATCAAACCCAAATGCACAAAACCACAAAATGTTAAAGGAATGGATCAGTGGTGTTTAAGAGTGGTGATCCAAAAAAAAATGTACAGGCAACATAAAGTGGGTGGCTTCATCCCCCACACCCCCCTCCTTAAATATACCAACTCTGAGATCACACCACAGTGAAGAAAACAGCAATGTCCAGAGAACAGTAACCTGTCCATCAGTGGAGGGAGGGAGTATGAATCTGTATATGCCAGCACGTAAGAGGTCGTAATTGGCCTTTCTGTCTAGTTGCTGCTGGAACACCCCGTCTGTTGTTACTGTAACCTCCAATGAGGACAGCATACCCCATGTTGGCGAGCACCAGATCCAGAATGTTTGAGCCCCTTCTGAGGGTATCAACCATCTGGTCTAGGGCTTTGGATTAATGAGGTCTAGGAACCTTTGGGTAAGAGTGTTAGTGCATGTATAATTAACCCAGTCAATGGACAGGTAATTAAAGTTGCCCAAAATCAGGATGTTCAGTTATATCTTGATCGACTCAAGTAGATCCAGGTAGGCTGAGTGGTTGTCCTGGATCATGGAGGGAATCTTATATTTGGCAATGATTTGAAGAGGAGTCTTACCAATAGTTAATTGCACCTGGAGTGATTCATGGGAGTCATTCTGTTTAAACAGTCTTGAGGTGTATTTGTCTTTTATGAATATTGATACAAGACCTCCCTTAGTTCTCATACCTTCAGTTTGTGGTCTAAATGTGTGGAAGGAACTGTAACCCAGTAAGGGTGGCGTGCTTTCTGCAGCCTTAAACTAGGTCTCTGTGACTGCACAGATGTCAGCATCTTCCAGAGTAAGGACTGCTTCCAGTGAGTGCAGTTTCAGATTTAGACTTAGTATTGAGCAGCAAAACCTTGTTTGTTTTTAGAACGTCTTATTATGTTGAGAGTTTTGTCTTTGTGATGCTGCCTAAAAAAAGTATAATAGGGGGTGGGAAAAGCCTTACCTAATAACTGAAATCCTAGAGGTGACAGATGAAGACCATCTCTGGCAAAGCATCGAGTTCTGTTGATCATGTCATCCCAGGCTAACAGGTACTGGATCCCCTTAGAATGACACCAGAAACAAAGACAATTATTGAAGTCATTCATTTTTTATTTGTAATGAGGAATCATACCTGCCTGGGACACATAATCAGAGAGCTCAACCATGTCTCTTTTCAAATAGCCCAGTGAGGTATATATCAGGTAATTTACACTAACATGGACTATGACTGAGTTGTAACAGTACCTGCAGTTGAGAAACTTGAGTGTGTGTGTGATTTGGTGGATCCTCGCTCCTGGCAGACAGCTGACCGTGATCATTTCCTTTTCCAATCTGGTGACTGGGGCATCTGTATGTCTCACAATGGACTCACCTATGACTAAGATGCTTGGTTTTGTGTTTTTCCTTAGGGTCTTGTCTAGTGAGACACTGGTGCATGAGCTATTATGTGTACAGTGTTTTGCAGAGGCTGTAGGATGTGAAGCGTGCTTGTGCTTGAGAGGTGTCTGTTTAGGTAGGTTTCTAAAGAGGATGTTGAAAATGTAGGTATGCTTGTTGGTTTGGGTGGTGAAGGAGGTGAGGTGTGTGTGCTGGCAACCCGTTCAGTGTCAGATGTACTGACTGGTGTGTGGGAGAGCATGGATTCTTTGTTCTTAATATAGATGCATCTCTCACATATTGAATTTCTGTGAATTAGAATAAGAGGGTTGTCACTGTACATGAGACAATTACTACACTGCCTCAGGATGCCCATGTTGACTAAGCTGGCTGGAGAAACTGTGGAAAATTGTCTGCCCGTAGTGCAAGGTAAATCAAAGTGGTCAGAACAGGAAGAGGACAGGTAGGACCAGGTAAGGTACTTGGATAGGATAAAAGATCTAAATAAGGAGGGGCTAGCAGGTGGGACTTGTGATGGTACTTCAGAGGCTGTGACTAGTGTTCCACCTGACAGTGGAGCAGGATCGCGAGAAACCTTCAAAGGAGCACTAGCACTGTGCTAAGGAAAATATAACAAGCAAAAAGTTTGCATCTATAACCGCCAATGGCACCCACCTGTACACATTGGTGTACAGACAAAAGCAAAGCAGCTAATGCAAGAAAACCAAGGAAAAAGCTCAAACTGAGCCCTGAACCAGTAAACCTTTAATTAGTTAGTCCTACTGTACTTCTCCTGCTACGAGGGTATGGGGGGAGGGAGCTTCTCCAAGAAAACATGTCCTGATTTTTAGTGCTAAATCCCAAACAGAACTGGACTCAGCTGGTCTGAATCCAATCTACACTATGGCCAATAGAAGTGCAATTGAACACAGAATAAAAGCAGAAATATTTTTTTCCTTACATTAAATACGCAACAGTGCAAAAAGCAGCGGAGCAGAAAAAATCTTTTACTTAAATAAACACATCAACTGCTACAAAGTGCAGTCAGTGCACAAATACAGTAGCATAAAATGAACTTAACGTACAGCAAAGCAGTTAATGCAAAGAAAACAAAGAAAAGACTCAAACAAAGCCCTGAACTGGGTCTATATTATGTAATCGTATGTGAACAATGTCGAATGCTCTAATGAGCGAAAATACAGAAACTCGAAATCCTTATTGTGGGGGGCTGTGCCCCCCACACCTCCTGCTAAATACATATTCCAACTCTGAGATCACACTACAGTGAGGAAAGGACAAATATCCCACTCTTCAATGTACTGCAATCTCAATAACAGAACTTCGAGTTCCGGCATGTTAGCTCATTAGAGCATTTGACATTGTTCGCATGCGATTATATAATATAGACCCCCTGAACCAGTAAACATTTAATTAGATAGTCCTATAGTACTTATCCTGCCACAAGGATACAGCAGGAGGGTTTCTACAAGAAAAGATGTCCTGATTTTTAGTGCTCAGTCCCAAACAGAACTCGACTCAGGCAGTCTGAATCCAGTCTATACTACATCTAACAAAAGTGCGATGGAATACAAAATAAAAAAGCAAACATATCTTTTTCTTAAATTAAATAAGTAGTTGTATAAAAAGCATTACAGCAGAAGAGATTTTACTTAAATTAAATAAAAGCAGCAAACTGGTATGAAGTACATTCAAAGTGCAACAAATGCAGTAGCAAAAAATGAACTTAGCATAGAGCAAAGCAGCTAATGCAAGGAAACTAATGAACAATCTCAAACCAAGTCCCAAAACGATGAAAAAGCACAAACTAAGCCCTGAACCAATGGAACGGTATTGTACAGATTGCTCAGAGGTGATCTGTGCCTCACCTACAAGGCAATATCGGACCCTGCCCTACCAGAGATGCTCCATATCCATTAGTCTAATTCCTCACATATTACCCAACTGAAAGGCCTAAATCTAATATGTGACATTAACAAAACCTGCTGGAGAGGTAGGTTTGTCTCCCAGAGGCTATCCCTGTCTCTGGAATAGACTCCCCATACAAGTCAAACAGAGTACGTTGCTGACCCTCTTTAAGCTCAACCTTGTTGAGTGAATGGGAAACCACAGATTTTTTTCCAGGGGTTCCACCTGTGTCCCTCATTAACAGGGGTGACAGGTGCTGACTGAGGTTTCTTTTTTGTGGATAAACTCTTGGCTAGGCTTGTAAGGGCCCCAAGGCCATTAGCCTAGTAACCTCCTATGATCCTATGAAAAAGTTCCAATGGAGCCCTGAACCAGTAAATCTTTAATTAGTTAGTCCTACTGTACTTCTTCTGCCATGAGAGTATGGGGGGTCTCCAAGAAAACATGTCCTGATTTTTAGTGCTGAATCCCAAGCAGAACTGGACTCAGCTGGTCTGAATCCACCCCATACTATGGACAACTGAAATGCAATGGAACACAGACTATAAAAGCAGAAATACTTTTTTCCTTAAATTAAACAAGCAACAGTGCAAAAATCAGCAGAGTAAAACAGATGTTTGATTAAATTAAATAAAAGCAGCAGTTGGCATGAAGTACAGTCAGTGCACCAATGCAGCAGCAAAAATGAACAGCATAGAGCAAAGCAGCTTATGCAAGGAAACCAATGAAAAAGCTCAAGCTAAGGCCTGTACTAGTAAACCTTTAATTCGATAGTCCTACTGTACTTCTCCTGCCATGAGGGCATGGGGGGGGGGGGGTTCTCCATGAAAAGTTGTCCTGATTTTTAGTGCTCAATCCCAAACAGAATTGTATTTATTTGGTCTGAATCCAATCTGTATTACAGCCAACAGAAGTGCAACAGAACACAGAATACAAAAGCAGAAATACTTTTTTTCCTTAAATTAAATAAGCAACCATATAAAAAGCAACACAGCAGAACTGTTTTTTTTTTACTTAAATTTGATAAAATCAGCAGCTGGTACAAAATACAGTCAAAGTGCACAAACGCAGTAGCAAAAAATGAACTTAAAGGTCATAGTACTCTTGGCTGGTTGGTATGAACAGAGGAGCAAAGGCTGGTTGTCTACTCTCTTTTAAGACAAACTGCAAAGCTGTACAACAATTCTAAAGTGAGATTCATTATATTACCTATTCACAATATATACAGACTCTGTTAAACTTAACTTATCATCAAAGCCTTCCTTTAAAGTAGAACCACAGTACTTTTGCCATACATTCAATACTGTGGACTGATCCTGTTAATGCACATTGTTAGACTTTTGAATATGACAAGTATGATTATTTATAAAAAGGCAGGCTGAAGGAAATATTGCTAGAAAGATACATTTAACAAGAAAATTGTATTGTCACTTTTCTGATTATATTAGTCTCTCCCCCCGATTCTTGTAGGGAAGAAGTACTTTGATTTCATATCCACTTGAGATCCCAGTGTAGCACAAGAACTAGAGGTAAAATGAGTCAAGCAATTACAAACAGCCTTATTATTTTGAGAGTCACTACACAAAAATGGATTACTAGGATCTGGAAGAGTCACACTCGGTTGTTTCAAATGGACAGCACAGATCAATTCCTCCATATAGTCCATTTCAAGCAATTAGTTTAGTTTGAAGTATTTCAGGAAATACTATCAGTCTAAGTCAATGTGGGCCTGCTTATTCTTTGCTTAAATCATTCAGCTTTGTTTTCCAAACCACACTGCTTTCAGGTTGAGGATAATCACCAACTACTTGGGTGTGTCTTTTATTTCATCGATCCATGGCACTAGCTTTAGTTTGTACCAAATATGTCCTCAGTGCATTTGTTTCCTACTCTGCAATACCTGATATGTCCCACTTTTCTCTTTTTATAACATTCTGCTGAACAGATTGCCCTTGGTGAAAAATAAGTAGCAGATGAGGCAGGATAACATTTGTCATAATACTTTTCATATGAAGCTTTTTCATTGGCCATTTTGTTTGAACGCCGTGGAAAAGTTTTAACTCTAACAATGGCATGTCAGTTCTGATCTTCGAAGCATTAACTGCAAAAGGTGACTCCAATGTGACTGTGTGGATTAGATTAATATGCCATGAGAGTTTTGTGAACATCAGGTCGTGTCAGTATCTTTTTAGCTGTTTGAACTTCTCTCTCTCTGTTTCACTACTTGCTAGCGGATAGTGAGGACTTGACATAGGTGAAAAAACATAGTCATCAATATACTGCTGGTACAAATTTGACATAAACTGTGTGCCATCCTTTGTATCCAGTTCACAAATTATTCTATATCTCAAGAAGATGGTTTTGAACCTGGCTATTATATGCTGGCTCATTGTGGTCAAAACAAGTATTATTGCTGTGTCACAAAAGTAATAGTACACAGCAGTGAAGTAGGCTTTGACTTCAGATTCACACAAGTCAACCACTATCTTGTGAGAATTACCTTGTAACAAAGGTGTTAGCACTCTCTTTTGTGATGGTTTATTAAGAATGCAGTTTTGGCACTTGGATATAAGATTTACAATGTCTTGGCTAGTCTTTGAACAACATATCAGCATTTTGATTTTCTTGACAGTTTGGGTGACCTTAACAGCCTTCATGTATTTGCTCAGCACTCCAGTTCACTGTCATGATTTTGTCTTTGTACAATGATAACCCATTATTTTGTGATAGTTTCATTTGCACTGTGTAGTACATTTGCATGACATGTTTAATGTCTGGTGATCTGACAATCCATGTCAAACATATCAGACATATTGAATAGCCATTTGTAGTTCTTGGAGAGTTTGTGTAGATTGTTTTAGCTTTATTATTCTCTTGGTAGTTACTGGTCTCTGGCCTACTCATCATTATGCACATATTCAGCAACATGTTTCTTGATACTGAATAATGGGTTTGTCACATATAAAATTTCTAGGCAGAACATCGTCAGCAAATACCTAGGCCATAGCGACTAACATCTGTACCCACTATTGTCAGTTTAGTGACATAGTGCAGTAGTACTTGAGTGGTTCTCACCATTTTCCTTCGCTAAATGCTTAGACTTAAGCATTACTCACATTCAACATACTACTTTCTTTACAGGATGGTTAATGGACGTAGCACCATTAACAGAAATGGGAAATACTTGCCCAAAAAAGATGATCAAGGCATGAGCTTGCTTTATCTCATTCCCTCAAGATGGCTGCTCACATATTGCTCTGACCTTGCTTGCATCTGGTCTGACCCCACTAACACTTATGACTATAACCAAAATACTGAAACTCAGCCCTTCCAAAACAGCACCTGTCTTGGTTTAGCTTTAACATAAAGTTTTTTAACTGTTTGGAGCATAAGCTCAGATGGTTCAGTGGTGTAGCAAGTAACATTGTCACCTTACAGCAAGAGGTTCTCTGGTTCGATTCTTGACTGGTGTGCCTTCTGTGTAGTGTCTGCATGTCCTCCCTGGGTTTCCTCCCACATTCCAAAGACATGAGTAGGTGGATAGGACACTCTAAATTGACCCTGTGGTGTGGAGGACTGGACCTTGGGCTAGCAACCCAATCCTGTAAAACCTCTACCTGCTACAGAAACAATGAGTGCTTGTTGCCTGATGTGCAGAATGCATAGGAGCAAATCCAGGTAGCATAAGCCCTATCTCAAATAATGTATCATTTGGACCAGACACCAGAATGCCTTCCATGACAACACCATCAAGCTCATCAATCACTAATTTTTTTTCACACTGAGACATTTCAAGGCTTGTGGTTATACCAAACAGTATCCTCTTGAAACAGAACCTATGCACCCAAGTACTGACAGCTAGCAGCTTTGGGCTTTCTTTTTCCTAGGGACATTTTGTAGGACCCACTAGAAAAATTTTACTTTGAAAACACATTTCCATTGAATAGCTTAGCTACTAGATTGTCTAGTGTCCATACAATAAACCTTTCTGTCAAAAATAAATTATGAAGCTATTTTAATTTAATGCATATTCATACATGGACATTTTTTAATTACTTTGACCATTGGAGTAGTTCAATTAGTCATTTCAGTGATACTTTCTATAATGCCAATGCTTTGCACTGTTTTGAGCTTAGGGATGTCACCTTTTCAAACACATGAGATTTTGCAGGACAAAACATACCCAAGGACAATGCAAATGAGAGAACTTCACTTTCTTACAAAATAATTCTTGTAGCATTTGAGTTGCTTATGCTTTTTTATATAACATTTAGGTGCAACTCGTAAAGAAAACTTCGAAAATATTTTGTCCTGAAATCTCAGGATATTTTTATTTATTTATTTATTTATTTATTTTGCAAGTCACAACTGCCAAAAGGGGGACTATCCCTCACAAAGAGAGACAAGTTATAATCCTATTTGAGCTTCTGCATTCAATCTTATAAGAAATTTCACCTTCAGCCATGTGATCAAGTCACATGGAATAATATTAGGTTTTAAACTGATTTTTACTGGTTCACAGTTAAGCAGAATTGTGCCACGAAACACATCAACACTAACTTCATATACTCTGGCAGTAGGCCTTCCATGCTAGATGTTTGATGAGCAGGTTATGCATGTACAAACCATCCAGCACATACAGAGAACACAGACTTATAACCCTTCCACATGCATGTACAAACCATCCAGCACATACAGAGAACACAGACTTATAACCCTTCCACATGCATGTACAAACCATCCAGCACATACAGAGAACACAGACTTATAACCCTTCCACATGCATGTACAAACCATCCAGCACATACAGAGAACACAGACTTATAACCCTTCCACATGCATGTACAAACCATCCAGCACATACAGAGAACACAGACTTATAACCCTTCCACATGCATGTACAAACCATCCAGCACATACAGAGAACACAGACTTATAACCCTTCCACATGCATGTACAAACCATCCAGCACATACAGAGAACACAGACTTATAACCCTTCCACATGCATGTACAAACCATCCAGCACATACAGAGAACACAGACTTATAACCCTTCCACATGCATGTACAAACCATCCAGCACATACAGAGAACACAGACTTATAACCCTTCCACATGCATGTACAAACCATCCAGCAAATACAGAGAACACAGACTTATAACCCTTCCACATGCATGTACAAACCATCCAGCACATACAGAGAACACAGACTTATAACCCTTCCACTTTGACATGGCTAGAAATTTATCAATACAAACTTAAGTTTGTCTGCAGAGCTACGGATTTCACTTTCTACTTCAATCAAAAGCTTGCAGAAACTTCTCTAGGTGGAACTTGATGTTACAGTAATAATGGATCCTGTATAAAGAACTCTGTGCATTGAAACTTTTACTTGCCTGTTTGCTTCTGTATCAGACACAGTAGTGACTAAACCCATTAAAAACACTTTCTCTAAATTTCAGAGGTAACCTCTTCAATTAACTTTGCTTTATGAGTGGTAGCAAAATGGCCCAGTCTGTTACATCTCTTACATTTTACTTCTCTGTAAAACACATTGCTCTGTCTCAGCAGAAGTCTAGTGTGGGTCAAAAGAGGCAGCTACCACAGATGCAAGTTGTTAGGGGCCAGGAATTCTGAATGTCAGTTCAGAAATGAATGCAAAACTGCCAGTTAAAAGTCAGACTGAAGAGTTGTGGTATTAAAATATAGTGATCTGCTTGGTTCGTTTTTTTTCGGAGGGGGGGACATACTTTGCACCCTTGCTTTTAACTCACAACTGTCTCCAGTGCTTCATATCATTTGGCAGGTCTAACAGTCCCTTTGATCTATCCCCAGACTAACACCAAGTTTACAACTGGGACCAACATCGATCTTAAGGCATCCTGGGGCTGAAACTCTTTTACATTTGCTTGGGGGTGTCCAATTGTACGGCCTACTCCAGGTTTCCTTGCCCATCTTCTGGCTACATGGTTGTGTTGTAGAGGCAGAAAGGCAATGGGAGTGTGTAATATCTCAACCTTACTCTGTGGAAGCTCAGATATGCTACCTTCCCTCCCATCTAAGGAGGCATCCTCCCATGCACAACCCCTGCCTTTGGCAGGGATATGACAAGGATCTCCTACATAAGCACCTCCCTCCCTGGGATGGACACATCCCTGTCCCTCCTTGCCATGCTGTTAGACACCCAATATGCTACTCAAACCTGCATCACCATTGCTGTAATTAGGGTTTTATCCTTCTATGCCAAGACAGAGGCCAGTCTTGCTAGATTTATTAGTAGAAAGAAGCATTTTTTTTTAATTTGTAAAACCTTTTTTTTTCTCACCTTATTATTGAGGGGTGCCAGATCATGGAATGGAATTGTTTGCTAGGTGAGACAGCTAAGGTACTGTGACTAAGCATAATAACATTCACAACTCATGCATTTATAAAGTCTACACTCACTGGGGTCTGGGTACATTTGCTTTCTTGCTCTGAACATCTTTATATTTCTTTTTAAACTTGTCATTCTCTCTCTCTCTGCATTTTACCTCGCATACCTTATTTGCCATATTTAAGTTAGCATTTTACTTTCTGTCTAATTCCACCTCTCTCGTGATTTTATGGCTTTCTTTAAAGTTAAATTCCACTTCAGGTTGTAACTTTTCTGCTTTTATATCAGCCAGCCCAATCAAATTCTGTCTGCAGTTTATTCATCTTTAGTGTCAGTAAACCCAAGATTTTCAATTAACTCAAACAAGTGCCTTACAGAAGCTTCAACACATTCATCACAAGCTTGTGCACATTTCAGGAAACATGCTGTTTTTACAGGTTTCTACACATTTGAGGAGGTATGCCCCTTTTATATTGCTACCACTATGAGTAAACAAAATTGGATGCACCAAAGATCGTAATCCCTGAACTGGATTCACTGAAGCCATCTTGTGAAAAATACTTTTTAAATGATTTTGTGGGGGGTTGTGAAAAATACTTTTTAAATGATTTTGTGGGGGGTAACCCCTCCACACCCACTGAACTTCCACATAAATATATATATATATATATATATATATATATATATATATATATATAATTTCCAGGACAACTCATTGTTACCAGTGATTTTCTATGGAGGAACACCAGTCATCACTGAGTTGAAGCTAGGCAGTTGTAGCTCGACAGTTTTAACTTCATCCACTAGCAGGATAACCTCTTGTATGATATTACTTTTTGGCATAAAATATTCATGGAGTTTGCTAACTAGTGACTCATATGTAACACTCTGACCTTCTAAAAATGACCACCCCCCAAAGCATTTTCATAACCAAAAAGATCATAGGCCTGGAGTCCATGAACTATCAATAGAGTTTGTATGCTTTATCCATTTATTCAGTGTCCTATATACATTTAGATGGAGATCTATGTCTTGTTTACTATGCTGTTCAATACCAGATTGTCCTAAAACACCTGTTTCCCCTGCAAGTTCAATATCTCCAACAGCACTAGAACCAGTGACAAAAATGTTCCCCAACATATAAATGCAACATAATGGTGGAACGGGTTTATTACGTCCCCTGCATGTTCGGCAGTGCAGCTCATTATCTTCCTTTAAATATTAACTTGATGACTGGATGTGTATCTGCAACTTTACTCTGGGATCGACTGCTAAGGTCTTCCTGGAGAAAAAAAGGTACTACCTGGAGGGCACTGGCAAAGCAACAATGGTCATGAGACTCAGTTACTTCGAAATAGCTAGCAATCTATTAATCTGTAAAAGGAACTGCATATTTCCTCCATATCTTTTCTCAGCAAACACAACAAGGTATTTACCTATATTTCTTCTGATTCTTTATCTAACATGATCAGTCTAAATCATGTGAAGCTTTGCCTCCATGAAGGCCAAACAAATGGCTATGAGAAGTCACATGACCCAAGAGGATTAAACTGCATCATAGTTATTAAAATTCATTTTGGTAAAGCAACCACTTTATTAGGTAAATTGGCTTATTTTTTGATAAAATTCAGTAAAACATTTTCCTCTGAGCTTATTTGGTTCACTTTGGCTCATTGGTGTGGAGTTCTGATCCTTATTCCAAAAGAAGGTTCTGACACCATGTTATGATGTGCACCTCTCACTATCTGTCAGTAATATACGTTAAGATATACCTACATTTTAGTCAAGTAGATAACATTTATTTTGTAAAGTATGGCAGCTGTGCAGAAACAGTGTCACCACTTCAGTCATCACAAACACACTGTCGCTAGCCTCAAAATAAGGTGCATTATGGGAGACAAGCATTCTTAAAGTGGAGATGCTACACTTTATTTTAAAGAGATATTGGCTGATTTTAAAGAGATGTTGGCTATATTGCATACACACAATACTTGCAAACATTAGCATCTTCAGTCATCACAGAAGCTCCACGGGTTTTAGAAAGGAAACTTACCTGTATTTAAATTTAGCAAAAAGGAATACTGTTGGAGGATCTTGTAACCTACATTAAAAAAAGCTTCTTTAATGCCACTATTAAAATAAAAACTTGTGATCTATTCTAGAATTGTAGTTGACCCAATTTGCTGATTAGTGCAGACTGGACACTATTATTCACTCCTCCAATAATATAAAACAGCTTCAGCAAGGGCACACACATGTTGCATCAAATATGGCCTCAAACTAAATTAAGAAAAGTGCAGTAAATGAGTGTTTGTCAGAAGGATTGTTCCCACCTCATATGTTATAAAAGGTACTCCTCTTCAGACAGATATGGTCATAAGAGACCTAGGTACTTATATGGACAATTCTCCCTCATTAGATAATTGTGCTTCCATCATAGTCAAACAGTCCTTCTATCTAGTCCAGTTAATTTCCAAGGGACTATCTTCAAGAAAGAAAGAAGTCATCCTACCACTGCAGTTTTCCCATATCAGACACATCACTGAATTTAGTAGCCTCTTTGGTATGTACATATCCAAGCATATCGGTCAAATGGAAAGGATGTAAAGGTTTCTACCCAAGAAAATTAAAGGTCTTAAATCCTTCAACCAGCTGAATAGATAAAGATGACTCTCCTTGTACTCAGTAGGCTACAGGTTGATGTGAGGTGACCTGTGTCTTGCATTTTGATCCATGAAAGACTCAGCCCTATTTGACATTTTATTTAATCGTAATACCAGTGGCTCTACAAACACCCGCACTAAAGACTTAAATCTACACTGTCAAATAAACAAGACTGACTGGACAGATAGGTTACTGACTCAAGATATTCCTAGCCTATCAAATAGGTTACCACTGCAGGTCAGATAAAGGGCTTATTTGACTACCTTAATGACCGAATGAGTAGCCACGAATTTGCATCATTGCTGTCTTGTACTGCCTTGCACAGTTTGGGTTGAGCACTATGAACTGTTTTTAAAGGCTGGAAATAACCTTTAATTTTGTCTTCTTGAAGGTGTATGTGGCTAGGCATCATATGCTACCTATGATTGTTTGCCTAGTATGTTCCTATGTTCATTTAAACCCATGGAGACAATGCACAGTATCTATTTAAAATGCTACATTTTTTATTAATGGACTATGAATAAAATCACAAAAACATTAGTCATTATGTATAGTGCTGGAGTGTATGGTGCCGGAAAAAGCAGCATAAACAACCTGATCTGAACCCTATCGTCTTGGTGAATAACATATTTTCAAATGCACTAAGCAACAGACAAAAATAGAAACTGACAAATGCTGCCTTTGGCTGTTTGATTTAAATTCACATTTTTTAGCAAATCCTAAGCAAATTATATTTAATTAGGTTTTCCAGCTATTAAACAGAAAGGATCCTGTGTGTCATTATTAGTAGACCATGTTTGTATGGTGCTTCTTGTATCATATGAACTACCAATTATAGCAGAAGCACCCACCTACCAAAGAGGTAAATGGGAACTTGTAAAATCAGATGCATGTTTGTAGACATGAATCAACATCTTCCAGAACTTTCTTTAAGATGAATAAGCAAAGACAACGATTTGCATGCTGCTGTGCGTTAGACAGATTTAACTCAATTGGGGATTTATTAGGTCTGTGTAATTTAAATTACAGTGATTTTTAAAGTTCCATATAAAGTGATTGTGTGTGCATGTGTGCATGTGTATGCTTATGACCATGTGTGCATATGTGTGCGTGTGTGTCTGTCTGTCTATTACAAATGATATTATTTGTAGTTCCCTCCCCCAAAAACAGAACGGGTTAATTCAGGTTTTGTAACAAATGAAAACTTGGAAAAGGAAATACATTTCATTAGTTTAACCAATATGTAGTTAACAGGGTGGGTCTATATTACAACGTTGAACTTGTAGAAGTTTGAACGTTGTAATATCGAACCCAAAAGTCCAAAATATGAAAATAGTGAAGCCATGACACACCAATTTCTTTTCCTAGGGAAAAAAATTGGTGGGCCATTTTTGGGCCTTTGCTATATCCTCCACTGTGGTGCGATCTTGGAGTTGGCATATTTAAGTAGGGGGGGGGGGCACAGCCCCCATGTTGGGGGGGGTGCAGGGCAAAGTCCCCCACTTTAGTTTAAGTTTAAAGTGTAAGTTTTTTTTTTGTCACAGAATAGCGTTTTTTTTCCCTGGGAAAAAAATTGCTGTTCTGTGCTTTCGTAATTATTGGGTTTCGAACTATACGGTTCGATATTACAATGTTCAAACTCCTGTGAGTTTGGCTTTGTAATATAGACCCAACACGACATATGTAGCATTCAGATCCCCAAGAACTAAGCTGTCCCAGATACAATTCACACCTTGAATCCTTAACGTTATCGGCATCTTGCTTCCAGGTTTATTTCCTAATAGATTACAATTAAGGTTGCTTTTACTGAGAAAGTGAAAGCTATCTCTTTGCAAATGCAGTACACTACATCTTTTCTGAACAATTCAACATTTTTCTTAAATGGAATGATGCTTGTAATGTAACCATATAATAAAATATTAAAAAATGATATCTTTAATGGAGCTGAGTTATAACACTGTGGCAAAAAACAATGCTAAGAGCATTTGTATGGCCTTTCTGACTATGACAAAGGATTTAAATGAAATATGTAACAAATGTCAAAATGAAAGCTGCATTCTCACAAATAAATATATAAAATGCAATTTGAGAACTATGCCTCAGAAAGCTATAACAGAGAAATGACATGTGCTTTGATTGTGCATGCCTTTTATATGCATTTTGTTAATGGGGTTTGCCCTAGTAGTGCCCAGCCTATCCCTCAAGCTCTACATGTGTTGGATTGGTATCTAGTGGCCAAATACAGTAGAACACTATATTTTAAAAAGTTTAACACAGATGTCAGTAACATGCAAATAAAATAGACAAAGTGTATTATGAGAATTCTTAATTGCATATTTACGGAGTTTTTGACTAGACATCGATTAGTGGATGCAATATCTCTGACATGCAATTCGTTATGTTAGCACAGTCAGTTGCTACTCTTCTCTTCCCTCTGTAATCCTTTGAACATTTCTTTGATCATCTTAGAATGAGATGATGGCTGATATTTAAATGAGGTAATTTATCACGCCATTTTATCTGTGTCACTGAAAATAATGTGAGGCAAGATGATCAAACAATCCAAGTTTTTTTTGCTTTCCTATGACAAACGGATAGCACATTTATTGCCAATGATGCTGCTAGCTTTTTGTGGGTCTTTGCAGGATACTTGTAGAGACACAGTTTGAGGAGAAAGTAAAATACTTGCACACTAGTCCTTAGCACAGAATGGACAGTATATTGCAGCTCAGGCATGAAAGTCTCAATATAGCTCTTATCAACAGTATGCCTGTCACACTTCTCTCAGGGTTACTGGGTTAAGGCTTCAGAAAATATGCCATATCACTTACATTATTTCAAGACTGATTCCAGTGGAGTAGGTAACACTAAACAAATAGGGTGAGGAATATTCTATACCACAAATGACATTTATTGGTAAGCACTCATATGTACATATGGTTACAGACACACACACACACACACACACACACACATACATCTATCTTCAGTAACAGTGGTGCATGGTGTAATTAATATTATTACTAATAGAGAAGCATAGATATTCCATGCTGACATACCATTAACACACAAAATGCTGATTATGTTAGGAGCTGTAGCCAGTGGTGGTTGGTGCGTGTCATTTAAGTTGTACTAAGACCTGGTAGTTGACACTAGTAGTTAGAAACACCATTAAGTTGAAAAAAAGACACCATATTTATAATGCTAGTGCCATCAACAATGACTTTTGAATGGCATCAATAGGGTTCTGTAAAACCATTTGATAACTGCAGAGAAGGCTGAATATTGACCCAACTGTTCTCAGCAATGGTGAAGAAATGTTGACTTTCACTATAAATATTTCCATGAGGTGGAAAGAGCACCTTAATGAACTCCTGACGTCAATCACAGTCAGTCACTCTGCCCACTTATGAAGAGTTATTACCAGAAAAGAATGAAGGTGCATGGTCCCTTCAATAGATGAGATCACTGTGACAATTAAAGAGCTCCACTTCTGCAAGGCCGGTGGAGTGGTTCAGTTCCATTTGGAAATACTTAAGGTGCTATCCATTGTTGTGGTGCCATTAGTAAGATGCCTTTTCAGTACTGCAAGCAAGGCTGAGACACTGCACCTGGACTGACAGACTAGGATAATGAGCTGCATTTTCAAAAAGGAGAGTTTGCTTCTCTTACAGTGGGATAACAGTCCTCATCATCCATGAAGAAATCCTATGTCTGTGTGTTAAAAGGAAGCTGCATATGACTCAGGAAGACCAATATCACTGTATCATTACTACAGAAAAGGGGATCGATTTGTCATTATTGCAGAGCTATTGGAGGGGCCTTTGTTTATACTGATACTGTCTACATGTGCTTTGTGAAACTGGAGAAGGCATATGGCCGTCTACCTTGGAATGCCATGCAGTAGTGTTACAGCAGCATGGGGGACCATGCCTGTTGCTGCATGTTATCTAGTTCTTGTATTTAAGGAGCAAGAGTTGTGTCTATATTGCGGCCACTTGTTAGATATATTCAGTATTGACAGAGGACTTTGCCAAGCATGAATTTTGTCACCTTCTAATGTTAGCAACAGGGTATCAAGGCACAGCCAAGGTCTATATATTATACTTTTAGGGGAAATTAAGGTATCATTTATTTTGCCTGCCTATGATTTTGAGAATATTTGTCTCAAGTGATTGTGATCTGTAGAATACCCATGAGAATTTTGCTACAGATTGTGAAGTGGTCAGGATGAAAATCAGCACCTCAAAGTCTTAGATTGACTTTCTCCACTAGAAACTAATGGATTGTCTCTTAAGGTGAAGTGGAAGTGACTACCAAAGTTAAAGGAACTAAAGTATCTTGGAGTCTTTCACCACCACAAAAAGAAAGCGGGCAGTGAGTCTTCTTTTGCTAATAGTGATGAAGAAAATACATTTCTGGGACTTCCAGAACCAGCTAATCCAGGCTACAAGGCTAGGAATGTTCATGAACCAGGGAAGAAGTATGGCAAAAAGAGGTCTAAAAACTATGAACATGGGCAGGACCTTTATAGGGAATATAACCCCAGCTATCAGACATACAAAAAAGGCAAGTGGCACTGAATTAAATGTAGTGAATAATAACTGTGTAATCAATGTATCTGGCTGTATTTTGTCAGATATTGACATCTTGGTATTAAATAGAGGTTTGAAGTTCATCCCTACGGCCTTTCCGAGGGGATATGAATTGAAAATTGAAGTGTTTAAATTTGTTAGAAAATTATATTTGAAATCTTTCTTTGCACAAAATTCAAATGTCACTTATGGAAATAATATAGAGAGTAAAGATGATTTCAGTGAAATGAGTTCCATTCTTGTGTTTCTGATTTAGAAACAGATGCTTATTGTAAGTTAGATACCGAAAATATGATGTATAAAAGTGATTTATTCCTATGTGTGGGGATGATAATATTCAGCAATTTTCTTCTGCCTTGCAATTTTCAATAGATAAAGAGCTTGAAAGAATGAATAAAATGAGAAATGATGTTAAATATAATTTAGAAAGAGATGAATGGAAAAGTTTAATAAGGTTAAGTGAAAATAGTGAACTAGTGTTTAAACCATCTAACAAAGGGGGTAAATTAGTGGTGCTTCACTACAAACAGTATTTGAACATGTGTTATGCTCATTTAAGAGATGCTAAAGTTTATGCTTTGGTGGGATTGGAATGTTACCAAGAAGCAGTGGTTAAATATAAAGAACTGCTAATGAAAGGGGTTAAGACTGAAATATTTTTCACATGAAGATGTTTATAAAAAATTGCAGTCAAGGACAATGCCATGGCATACTTCTTTTGTGTACCAAAAATGCACAAATGTCTGGTGGGTCCATCGGGACATCCAATTGTCTCTGCATGCAGTTATTTTACACATAATCTGGCCCTCTTTTTACATTCCAACTTGAAAGAAGAGGTTGAGAAATTAACTTTGTATATTAAAGAGTCTTTTGATTTCTTAAATAAAATTATTAATATTAAGTGGAAAAGGGCATGCTTTTCATTGTTATAGATGTTAGCAGTCTGTATACAAATATTGAACATATACATGGTTTGAAAGCTATATTCTTTTTGAAGGATATACATAAAACACATTTTATTACTGAATTGGTACATTTTTGTTTAAACAACAATATTTTTGAATTCAATGGGGAACCTTACAAGCAGCTCCATGGAACAGCAATGGGGGCAGGTTTTGCCCCCATGTATACAAATCTGTTTATGGGCATGTTTGAAAACATATATACAGTAATGAGTTTTCTAGGAAATATGTTAAACAATATTATAGGGTTATAGACGATTTGATATTTATTTGTGTAGAGAAATTTGCTTTTATTCTGTTGACCTGAATTTATTGGATCCAGGTGTGTTTATTTTTCCTGTGCTGTTTCTTTCTTTTTGTGGTGGTGAAGTACATTGATACTGCCAGTAATTCCTTTAAGTTTCTTCCCCTTCCACTGACATCAAAAAGGGCATGTTTTCCATTGTTATGATGTTGATGTTCTGTATCTGTAATAATAATAAAAATAAATATAATTATAGGGTTATAGATGATTTGATATTTATTTATGAAGAAAAATTTGCTTTTATTCTGTTGACCTGAATTTATTGGATCCAGTTGTGTTTATTTTTCCTGTGCTGTGGGACTGCATTTTGGATCAACTACTGGACTGGAATTTTAATAAAATATAAAGGTAATCACTGGCTTCTTTCTTTTTGTGGTGGTGAACTGCATAGTTTCCATTTTGTGGTGAAGTACAGTGATACTGCCAGTGATTCCTTTAAGTCTCTTCCTAGAATATTTAGAGAGACATCTCAAGAAATTTCACAAAAAAAACCTTGGACAATTTTCTTAATATGACTTCAGATAACACAGTTCTGGCTGGTCAAAATAGGAGCCAAAAGGGGGAAAATGTTTCACCTCATAATTCAAGTGAAGCAATGCCTGCTTCTTTTCCTATGTGGGGAGAAAGCAGAAATCATTGGAACTGTAACCCTTTTGCTGCAATTGGGAATAGCAGAGAAATGGCAGCTACACCAGAGTTGCAGCAGCTGTATGATAAGGTGTAGAAACTGGTTTACAAGGAAACTTTGGTTTTCTTTAATACTTTAAGCCGGCAAGGTTATGTTGAACTTAATATTACTCCTTGAGACTTAAGACCCATGAAAAGTTCATCTCCCCCTTTTAATTTACAAGAGGAAGAAGAAAAACATTTCCATGCTAGATGGACAGCTGCCACCCACAAATGCAGTTCTGAGTGAGTCCAGATCGTTATTGAGAGAGAGGACCTTAAAAGTAGGTTAGTGATGGAAATGAAGAAGGTATGTCAGAATATCTTTCAACAATCTAATAACACCGTTTTAGATAATTGTTGGCTGGAATTAATGAGAGACTAGCTGGATATGAAAAAAACTTATCACTCATAAGAAAGATAAATTAAACAGAAACATTCGAGACTATGAACTGAAGTTTGCATTTAATGGCTCTACCAGTCAGTCTAAAAATGTCAGAGGGTAAGATTCCAGCTAGAAACAGGAAGGAAAGCAAGTAATGGTTACGTTTCATCAGCGGGCAGTGAGTCTTTGATTGCTAATAGTAATGAAGAAAAAAATTTCCAGGACTTCCAGAACCAGCTAATCCAGGCTACAAGGCTAAGAATTTTCATGAGCCAGGGAGGAATGATGGCAAAAAGAGGTCTAGAAACTATGAACATGGACAGGACAGTTATGGGGAATATAACCCCAGTTATCGGACATACAAAAATGGCAAGTGGCACCAAATTAAATGTAGTGAATATTAACTATGTAATCAATTTATATGGATGTATTTTGTCAGATATTGACATCTTGGTATTAAATAGAGGTTTAAAGTTCATCCTTACAGCCTTTCCCAGGGGATATGAGTTGAAAATTGAAGTGCTGAAATTTGTTAGAAAATTATTTTTGAAATCTTTCTTTGCAGAAAATTCAAATGTCACTTATGGAAATAATATAGATAATGAAGTTTATTTAAGTTAAATGAGTTTTCATTCTTGTGTTTCTGATTTAGAAACAGATGCTTATTGTAAGTTAGATATTGTAAATGTGATGTATGAAAGTGACTTTATTCCTGTGTGTGGGGATGATAATATTCAGCAATTTTCTTCCGCCTTGCAATTTTCAATAGATAAAGAGCTTGAAATAATGAATAAAATAGAAGTGATGTTCAATATAATTTAAAAAGTGATGAACTGAAAAATTAATTAAGGTTAAGTGAAAATAGAGAACTAGTGTTTAAACTGTCTGACAAAGGGGGTAAATTAGGAGTGCTTCAGTACAAACAGTATTTGAACATGTGTTATGCTCATTTAAGAGATGCTAAAGTTTATGCTTTGGTGGGACTGGAATGTTACCAAGAATCGGTGGTTAAATATAAAGAACTGCTAATGAAAGGGTTAGGACTGAAATATATATTTCACGTGAAGATTTAAAAAAAAATTTCAGTCAAGTACAATGCCATGGCATACTTCTTTTGTGTATGAAAAATGCACAAATGTCTGGTGCATCCACCGGCATGTCCAATTGTCTCTGCATGCAGTTATTTTACACATAATCTGGCCCTCGTTTGACATTCCTACTTGAAAGAAGAGGTTGAGAAATTAACTTTGTATATTAAATATTCTTTTGATTTTTTTAAATAAAATCAGAAATATTAAGTGGAAAAAGGCATGTTTTCCATTGTTATGGATGTTAGCAGTCTGTATACAAATAGTGAACATATCCATGATTTGGAAGATATATTATTCTATTTGAAGGATATACCTAAAACACATTTTATTACTGAATTGTTACATTTTTGTTTAAACAACAATATTTTTTAATATAATGGAGAACTTTACAAGCAGCTCTGTGGAATAGCCATGAGGGCAGGGATTGCCCCATGTATGCAAATTTGTTTATGGGCAAGCTAGAAAATAATATGTATAAAGTAATGAGTTTTTAAGAACTATGTTATATAATATTATAGGTTTATAGATGGTTTGATATTTATTTGTGAAGAGAAGTTTGCTTTTATGCTGTGGACCTGATTTTATTTGATACAGGTATGTGTTTATTTTACCTGTGCTGTGGGACTGCATTTTGGATCAACTACTGGACTGGAATTTTAGCAAAATATAAAGGTAATCACTGGGGGCGGCCATGGTGGTGCAGTGGTTAGCATTGCCGCCTCACAGCAAGAGGTTCTCCGGTTCGATCCTCGGCTGGGGTGCCTTCTGTGGTTTCCTCTGGGTGCTCCCATCCCAAAGACATGCTGCAGGTGGATTGGATGTTCTAAATTGCCCCTAGCACTGTGTGTGACTGTGCCTTCTGTCCAAGGTTGGCCCCCGCGCTGGCAACTCGACACTGTAAAACTCCACTGCCATTCAATGTGCGGACAAGGTGATCCGCTGTGGCGACCCCTAACTGGGAAAAAGCCGAAAGAAGAAGAAGAAGATAAAGGTAATCACTGGCTTCTTTCTTTTTGTACTGGTGAACTGCATAGTTTCCATTTAATGGAGAAGTTCAGTGATATGGCCAGTGATTCCTTTAAGTCTTTCCCTAGAATATTTAGAGAGAAGTCTCAAGAAATTTCACAAAAAACGTAGGACAATTTTTTTAATATGACTTCAGATAACACAGTTCTGGCTGGTCAAAATAGGAGTCAAGAGGAGACAAATGTTTCAGCTCATAATTCAAGTGAAGCATTACTCCTAGAGGCTTAAGAGCCATGAAAAGTCCATCTTCCCATTTTAATTTACAAGAGGAAGAAGAAAAAAGTTTCCATTCTAGATGGATAGCTGCCACCCACAAATGCAGTACTGAGTGGGTCCAGATCCTTATTGATAGAGACAACCGTAAACAAATGAGTTTAGTGGCGAAAATGAAGTAGGTGTGTCAGAATATCCTTCAACAATCTAATAACACAGTTTTAGAGAATGTTTTGGCTGGAATGAATGAGAGACTAGCTGGATATGAAAAAGAACTTATCGCTCGTAAGAAGGATAAATTACAGAGAGACATTTAAGACTATGAATGGAAGTCTGCATTTAATGTCTCGACCAATCAGTCCAAAAAATGTCAGAGGGTAAGATTCCAGCAAGAAACAGGAAGGAAAGCAAGTAATGGTTATGTTTCATCAGCGGGCAGTGAGTCTTCTTTTGCTAATAGTGATGAAGAAAATAAATTTCCGGGACTTCCAGAACCAGCTAATCCAGGCTACATGGCTAAGAAGTTTCATGAGCCAAAGAGGAATTATGGAAAATAGAGGTCTAGAAACTATGAACATGGACAGGCCAGTTATGGGGAATATAACCCCAGTTATTGGACATAAAAAAAAGACAAGTGGTACTGAATTAAATTTATTGAATAATAACTATGTAATCAATTTATCTGTATATATTTTGTCAGATATTGACATCTTGGTATTAAATAGAGGTTTAAAGTTCTTCCCTACTGCCTTTACAAGAGGATATGAATTGAAAATCGAAGTGTTTAAATTTGTTAGAAAACTATATCTGAAATCTTTCTTTGCACAAAATTCAAATGTCACTTATAGAAATAATATAGATAGTGAAGATGGTTTAATTGAAATGAGTTTCCATTCTTATGTTTCTGATTTAGAAACAGATGCTTATTGTAAGTCAGATACTGAAAATGTGATGTACAAAAGTGACTTTATTCCTATGTGTGGGGATGATAATATTCAGCAACTTTCTTCTGCCTTGAAAGAATGAATAAAATTAGAAATTATGTTAAATATAATTTAGAAAGAGATGAATGGAAAAGTTTAAAAAGGTTAAGTGAAAATAGAGAACTAGTGTTTAAACCATCTAACAAAGGGTGTAAAATAGTGGTGCTTCACTACAAACAGTATTTGAACATGTGTGATGCTCATTTAAGAGATGCTAAAGTTTATGCTTTGGTGGGATTGGAATGTTACCAAGAAGCAGTGGTTAAATATAAAGAACTGCTAATGAAGGGGGAAGACTGAAATATTTTTCACATGAAGATGTTTATAAAAAATTAGCAGTTAAGCACAATGCCATGGCATACTTATTTGTGCTCCAAAAATATACAAACGTCTGCTGGATCCACCGGGACATCCAATTGTCTCTGCATGCAGTTATTTTACCCATAATCTGGCCCTCTTTTTACATTCCTACTTGAAAGAAGAGGTTGAGAAATTAACTTTGCATAGTAAAGATTCTTTTGATTTTTTTAAATAAAATTAGAAATATTAAGTGGAAAAAGGGCATGTTTTCCATTGTTATGGATGTTACCAGTCTGTATACAAATATTGAACATATACATGGTTTGGAAGCTATATTATTCTTTTTGAAGGATATACCTAAAACACATTTTATTATTGAATTGGTACATTTTTGTTTATACAACAATATTTTTGAATTCAATGGGGAACTTTACAAGCAGCTCTGTGAACAGCCATGGGGGCAGGGTTTGCCCCCATGTATGCAAATCAGTTTATGGGCATGTTTGAAAACAAATATGTATACCATAAAGAATTTTATAAGAACTATGTTATAGGATATTATAGGTTTATAGATAATTTGATATTTACCTGTGAAGAGAAGTTTGCTTTTATGCTGTTGACCTGATTTTATTGGATCCAGGTGTGTGTTTATTTTACCTGTGCTGTGGGACTGCATTTTGGATCAACTACTGGACTGGAATTTTAGTAAAATATAAAGGCAATCACAGTTTTCTTTCTTTTTTAGTGGTGAACTGCATAGTTTCCATTTTGTGGTGAAGTACAGTGATATGGCCAGTGATTCTTTTACATCTTTCCCTAGAATGTTTAGAGAGATGTCTCAAGAAATTTCACAAAAAAACCTTCAACAATTTTCTTAATATGACTTCTGATAACACAGTTCTGGCTGTTCAAAATAGGAGCCTAGAGGGGGCAAATGTTTCAGCTCATAATTCAAGTGAAGCAATGCCTGCTTCTTTTCCTGTGTGGGGAGAAAGCAGAAATCAATGGAATGGTTACCCATTTCCTGCAATTGGGAAAAGCAGAGAAACGGCAGCTACACCGGAGTTGCAACAGCTGTATGACAAGGTGGAGAGACTGGTTTACAAGGAAACTTTGTTTTTCTTTAATGCTTTAAGCCTGCAAAGGTATGTGGAACTTAATATTACTCCTAGAGGCTTAAGAGTCATGAAAAGTCTATTTTTCCCTTATAATTTACAAGAGGAAGAAGAAAAAAGTTTCCATTCTAGATGGAGAGCTGCCACCCACAAATGCAGTACTGAGTGGGTCCAGATCCTTACTGAGAGAGACAACCTTAAAAGAATGAGGTTAGTGGCGGAAATGAAGTAGGTGTGTCAGAATATCCTTTAACAATCTAATAACACAGTTTTAGATAATTTTTTGGCTGGAATGAATGAGAGACTAGCTGGATATGAAAACAAACTTATCGCTAGTAAGGAGGCAAAATTAAAGAGAGACAATCGAGACTATGAATGGAAGTCTTCATTTAATGTCTCAACCAATCAGTCCAAAAAATTTCAGAGGGTAAGATTTCAGCAAGAAACAGGCAGGAAAGCAAGTAATGGTTATGTTTCATCAGCAGGCAGTGAGTCTTCATTTGCTAATAGTGATGAAGAAAATAAATTTCCAGGACTTCCAGAACCAGCTAATCCAGGCTACATGGCTAAGAAGTTTCATGAGCCAGGGAGGAATTATGGCAAATAGAGGTCTAGAAACAATGAACATGGACAGGACAGTTATGAGGATTATAACCACAGTTATCAGACATACTAAAAAGACAAGTGGTACTGAAGTAAACGTATTGAATAATAACTATCAATTTATCTGGATGTATTTTGTCAGATTTTGACATCTTGGTATTAAATAGAGGTTTAAAGTTCTTTCCTACTGCCTTTCCAGTGGGATATGAATTGAAAATCGAAGTGTTTAAATTTGTTAGAAAACTATATCTGAAATCTTTCTTTGCACAAAATTCAAATGTCACTTATAGAAATAATATAGATAGTGAAGATGATTTAAGTGAAATGAGTTTCCATTCTTATGTTTCTGATTTAGAAACAGATGCTTATTGTAAGTCAGATACTGTAAATGTAATGTACAAAAGTGATTTTATTCCTATGTGTGGGGAGGATAATATTCAACTAATTTTTTCTGCCTTGCAATTTTCAATAGATAAAGAGCTTGAAAGAATGAATAAAATTAGAAATGATGTTAAATATAATTTAGAAAGAGATGAATGGAAAAGTTTAATAAGATTAAGTGAAAATATAGAACTAGTGTTTAAACCGTCTGACAAAGGGGGTAAATTAGTGGTGCTTCACTACAAACAGTATTTGAACATGCGTTATGCACATTTAAGAGATGCTAAAGTTTATGCTTTGGTGGGATTTGGATGTTACCAAGAAGCAGTGGTTAAATATAAAGAACTGTTAATGAAGGGGTTAAGACTGAAATATTTTTCACATGAAGATGTTTATAAAAAATCTGCAGTTAAGCACAATGCCATGGCATACTTATTTGTGTTCCAAAATTACACAAAAGTCTGCTGGATCCACCGGGACATCCAATTGTCTCTGCATGCAGTTATTTTACACATAACCTGGCCCTCTTTTGTTATTCCTACTTGAAAGAAGAGGTTGAGAAATTACCTTCGCATATTAAAGATTCTTTTGATGTTTTAAATAAAATTAGAAATATTAAGTGGAAAAAGGGCATGTTTCCATTTTTATGGATGTTACCAGTCTGTATACAAATATTGAACATACACATGGTTTGGAAGCTATATTATTCTTTTTGTAGGATATACCTAAAACACGTTTATTATTGAATTGGTACATTTTTGTTTAAACAACAATATTTTTAATTCAGTGGAGAACTTTACAAAAAGCTCTGTGGAATAGCCATGGGAGAAGGTTTTGCCAGTTTGTAGATGGGCATATTTGAAAACAAATACGTATACAGTAATGAGTTTTTTAGGAAATATGTTATACAACATTATAGGTTTCTAGATGATTTGATATTTATTTGTGAAGAGAAGTTTGCTTTTATGCTGTTGACCTGATTTTATTGGATCCAGGTGTGTGTTTATTTTACCTGTGCTGTGGGACTGCATTTTGGATCAGCTTCTGGACTGGAATTTTAATATACTATAAAGGTAATCATTTGGCTTCTTTCTTTTCTTTTTGTGGAGGTGAACTGCATAGTTTCCATTTCGTGGTGAAGTATCTTGGAGTCCTGTCTACATGCGAACGTTCTGAAATCTCTACATTGATCAGTGGATAGATAAAAACGCTCAAGCTCTACATGTGTTATATTGGTATCTAGTGGCTAAATGATTGGCAAGTTATAGCAAAAAAACCTCTCATTTTGTTAGGTAGTCTATGTTCCCATGCTCATCTGTGTTCCTGCGATTTTAGTATGTATGATAAAATGATATCTCTGATCTATAGATAGGCTAAAAATATCTCTGATCTATAGACAGGCTAAAAAGATCAGCATTCCATCAGGACTGTAGAGTACAGATAGTACTCCTTCTTGTTGAAAGAATCAGTCCAGACGGGTTGGGTACCTTGTCAGGGCATCTAGGCACATCCCACTGTAGATGTACCAGGCATGGACTTAGACCTGTCATCTGTAATTATGTTGTAGTTACGTACATACAACCAAACCTGATTCACCCTTGTACGTAATTTGCCTATTTCTAGAAGGTAAGTCCCTATTTTCAGGAATGATTTACCCCTTCACAAAATTTTCTGAATCCCTAAACTCTCATGATTTTTCGAGCCATTTAGTACACAGAAAATCACATGACATGACCAACATAGTAGGGGTGGCACCAATAATCTAAAGATAGAGAACTTGCATGTTACATCTGATATGACTTTATGAGGAAGATTTTGGAATATCATTCATTAAAGTCTACAGATTTTACACAGTGTCTTTAACAATATGCATATATTTTCACATCATTTGAGTCACTATCATTTTTTAAACTTGTGCTTCTGAAAAGTATGCCACATTCCTGCTGGAAATGGGGAGAGTTATCTATTATATGGTTTTCAAAAGTTATGCTAATTAAGTGTCTGGAATTTGGCTCAATGTATCTTTTAGGATCATTTTTATTTATTTAATGGCTGCAGATTGAGAAGCATGGGCATCTGCCACTCTGGCAGGAGGATTCAGGCCAGACCCAGGACATGCTGATGAGAACATATATCTCACTGACCTGACAATACATGGGAGTAGGACTGACATGCTAGGGAATGTTATTATAGTCAGGAAAGTACGGTGTGAAATATAACTATTTCTAAGAACTGTGGATGGATGATGGATGGATGGTTCTATGGGTGGTTGGATGGATGTATAGATGGATTGATGGTTTGATGACTTGATGGATGGATGGATGGATGGATGGATGGATGGATGGATGGATGGATGGATGGATGGATGGATGGATGGATGGATGGGTGGGTGGGTGGATGGATGGATGGGTGGGTGGATGAATGGATGGATGGAAGTGCATGTAGGGACAAGTGGGTGGCTTGTTGGTAATGTAAGGTGAAACATTTGATTAGACTTTGTTTACTTCTGAATATAACATCTGGAGGAAAGCTTGCATGTTCCTATCTCCTTTTATGCATTCTTTTACTTCATTTTCTTTAGTAAGTATGCTAATAAATCTAGTTGTCTTATAGGAGATATCAATAAAGATGTCCAATTCAGGCATTTCTCCAGTCTTCCAGGTGTTGACTTTCAACTTTTGAAGGTATTTGTTAAAGTAATACACCATAGCAAGGTGATATTAAGTTATATCTTACCCAAGGTGCTATTTATTTGTCATAAGGCTGCTTCCCAACTTGACACACTTGAACCCCATTTCCATGTTCTTGTATTACCCACAACTTTGCCAGTGTTATACTGCAGTTGCACAGTTGAATTATTTAAAAAAGAAACACCTTACCTTTTTTTTTATGAGTATGTCAATGTGTACACTAAACACCTGTTGTCTGTATCTTTCTCCACCAAGAAAATTCATCTTTTTTACAGACATCAGATATGGACAGCACACCATTTATAATTTCATTTTACAAAGACCTGTTTTGTTGTGGCATTGATAAGTAAAGGTTGTATTTATTTATTTATTTATTTTGGGGGGGCTTTGCTTTGCCCCCACACCTCCCATGTGGGAGAGAGCCACTAATTGCCCCAGTAGCCTCTATATCAAGGAAAGAGAGACAAAGAAGAAAAAAGACATACACATTTTAAATCACCTACAAGTGGTCATGTAGGACTTAAACAAAACATTCATTCTTGCCATGTATCTGTTTGTAATGCTTGATTTACTCTTGCCATCAGAAGTAAATAACTGCGGGAAAACGAACCAATCAATCTGAGTGGATTACATTTGCGTATATATGTTTATGATATAGCATGAACAAATGTGCATTGTTCAAAATTAACCAAACATCCTTTTTGGTGAACCAGAAAAAAATCATAGAAATATTGTATAGTCAAAAGTTTGTTACATTTCTTTTTCATTGCAATACTTCAGGATATATTTTAGAATATATGTTGGAAGACAAGGAATGGTCTAAAAAACTCACATTCTTATACTAAATTGTTAATGAAAAGTAAATAAATATTCCCCATATAATCAGAACGTATGGCTACTAGGGTTTTACTTCATGCTCTAGTATACTAAGCTGCCATTATAAAGGATTTAAAATGTACCTGTCCTTTGCCTCATTTGCCTTTCAATTATTGATTAAATGACATTATGTGTTGGTCAAATTTACAGTGCTGATTTAAGGAATGCACATGTAGATGAAAGTGCATAAGGGTATCATTCACATTAAGGGGAAGCTAGGTAAATCTTGTCACTATCTCAGTAAGTATTCAAAATAAGAAAGAAGTAATGCTTGTGTACTGACAGAAAACACTGGACATAGACGTGATGTGATACCTTTCAGTGAACCATCAAAGTTGTTATAACAATGTACTGCAGATTTATGACTGCATTAGCCATTCAGCAAGAGAAGATAAGCAATTGACGCTGAATATATTGCCTAAAAATGCTCTTTTGTGCATAGCAGGGAATGACATGATGTGTCATTTATTTCCGATTGGCTAAAATGAGACATTTAAAAAAATGAGAAAAATATTGATGCTAGGACATTATGTAATATTAATTCAGGAGGCCAAAATAAATAAATAAACAAACAAACATCTAATTAAATAAATAATATGGTGGTTCAAGTCACGTGTCCTCCCACATTATTGGAAAATAAATCACAATTAAAAGAGGTGAGCTAGAAGAGGGGTTATTGAAAAAAATGTCTTTCCCCCAGATTTAATAAAATCCATATAGGTATAGCGCAGAGCCTACATGAAAGTTACCTTGTCCATGTATGAGGTTCCCCCTCAGTAGTATGCCATGCATATTAATGATGGGGCATTGCTGAGGAAGATCCGTGGAACATGGTTATTAAATCAGTGTAGGGCGTGTATGACTAATTGTGCCTACAGATGAGTAACACAGAACCTGTACTGTTCAAGTGCATTATATCAATGTATTTACCTTTATTTATTTATTTTTTCAAGTTTGCACAGTGCGCCACAGAGTGGAGCAATTGACACATGCCAGACATCTAAAAATAGAAACCGAATGCATTCAAATTGTGTTTCAAAGGTCAAGTTTAAGAATAGGTTAGTGGGTTTGTATGATGAGGCGCAGTGCTTAGCAGTGTTTAAAGTTAGCTTAAAGGTATATGTAAAAGTATAACAGCATTCCACATAGCCAAGTGATTAGTGCTATGGCTTTATGTGCAGTAGGTGCAGGGTTTGAATACATGGAAGGGAAATTAAGCATGACAAATTATTATGATTATTTTTTTAATCCTGAGCTGCTGCACTCAGCTAAGCTCTGCTAAGACCTGCTCAGACCTTCTAAGCACTCCTTAAACAATCTCTGTTTATACACTGCTGAGCAGTACTTGGCATTGCTTGGTTGTGCTTAGCTGGTTTGTACCCTGCAATTACTGCTAAGCATTGCCAATTTAAGCTCAGCTGGTTTGCACGGTTCCAAGCGACATGCCACATTTTTAAAAATTTGCCAATAACATGTAAGGGTGGGGAAAACAGGCTATATTAAGCAGAACAGGTGGGAATACCAGTTGGAGTTTGAACTGTGTAGGAACTATGGCAAGTGTTGGAGTGCATGCACATTTCCGGGCACAGTGGTGGGGCATTCTGGAGTCCAGGATCATGGTTGGACTCCTGGTGAAAGACCATGAAGACAATTTATTGCAGGGGCAGTTCCAGGGCTCAGAGTGCAAGCTGGAGGCCTGGGACTGGCTGGCACATGATCTCATAGTGCTACAGGTATCCTCCCACACAGGTGAGAAGGTCTGTCACTATGATGATAACCTAAAGCCTTTGAAGGGGGATCTTATGGACACCTGAGTCCAGGAAGCTCGGGCTGGGAATGCCCCACACGTTTGTAAGTACTATTAGCATTGTTTTACCAAAACCTAAACTGAATGTCTGATAGACAGGTATGCATAATGGTGTGCTTCTCTCCCTAAAGCTTCAGAGGAGAGAGCTCGCAACCTAGAGGCACATGCTGGGTGCTTGGCCAAGATGTACCATGGGTGTGGTGAGTACAGATTAATTTGCAATCTTTAGTCAAATAAGCAAGAAAGAATAATGCATTTACTGCAAATAAGTACATACAGTAAAGATGTGTGTATTGCAATGAATGTGGACATAGGCCTGTACTGCGATAAGTGACAACTACAAACTATAGTGCAATAAACAGGGAAGACTAAAGCATTAACCCTGATAATGTAAATGAAATAAAGATTTACTGACATAATTGTGGAATTACAGCTGTATTGCAACACCTGCATTACATCAAATGGTCTGCAATAAAGACTCAAAACTATACCAGTACCTTCATGAAGGTACCCCTAATAAAGCTGTGTTGTGCAATATGTGTGTAATTAGGGCTGTTTTGCATGAAAGCAATTTTGACAACTGCTCTGAAATAAAGACAAAAAAAGAATACCACTACCTGCCTCAAGGTATAGCTAATAGAGTGCAATAACTGTAGATTCAGAACTATATTATAAGAAATACATTATGACTCCTCTTTTGCAATAACATCTGAAGCATTAGTATTAACACCCAAGGTATATTGTGTATATCATGATTGTCTTGTGTTACCATTGCATTTCAGCTATACGCATTCATGCTCCGAGGTATAATGCTGTAGGCGAGTATGACAGTGTAGTAGCTGTAGACTGCAAATATACTATCTGCAGCTGTATATGGGTGAGGTAGCCAACCCAATAATCTGATATGGTGTGTAGACTTCACAGATATTTCCACCCTCAAACAGTATATTGTGTACACCTGCATTCTCTGGAGCACGATATAGTTTACCTAGTATCTCTGTCATGCATGAAGCTCATGCATGTGTGTTCAACCGTCACTGCAGTCTGGTATAAAACTGTAGTCTTATTACCAGGTCATATTTTGTTACCAGGTGAGCTCTAGGCAAATATCAGTCAGTCACTAACCAGTAGTGGCTCATTAGCTCAGTTTGTTAAATGCTCTGTCTGAAGTACATTTTGCCACACACAAGCCAGGGTTCGAATCCAGTGCCATGTACTGATAAATATTACTGATTCAGTTATGTATTGATTACACTGTTCTCTCCACAGGAAATATGGGTAAATAGATGAAGTAGCCCTTATTATGTGTAAATAGTTTGTCTGCTTATATGTAACAGAGTGTTAACAGCATTGACCAGTAATGTGATAAGACTGCAAAAAACAAAGGTGAAAAGTACAATAATAATAAAAGAAAAGAAAATAAATAAAATGTGTAATCTTAATATGGCTGTATGCCTGGAGTGTCTGTGAAAGTTTCCTGAAGTTCTATCCCCATGCCTGCCAAGGTAGCCATAATAGTTGTTTACTCTCTGTACTGTGCATGTACATGTCTCTCAAGTGTCACACTGTCATGGAATGTAATTACTGTTTTGTAATCCCTCTATCACAGATTTATCATCGACATGATTATGTCAGTAGCACAGTCACACTACATCAGTCCACAGTACACCTTGGTAGTAATATAAATCCACCTGATGTGTAAGGGTTCTCTGTTACTGTCTGAAGAAGTCTGCTGTGGTGGACGAAAACATGATATAATTGTCTAGCATTAATAAAGTACATCTGAGCTGCTGGAGTCTCCGTTTCACCTTGTGGTTCTTTATTGGTCTTTATATGGTGAAATTTCTCTTGCTTTAAGTTTGATTATCGTTTTTTTCAAGAGGTATTGATATTTCCAACAGCTCTGTCTGTTCAGAAGCTGAGAGGAGGGACAATGTTGGTGAAGCCCAAAAGCTGATTGGACGGCTTTCTCAGCTTGTGGATTTACTCATGCTGATAAGCCAATCATTGGGCTGTATTCTCAGCAAAAGTTCTCTTCCAGGAAACCAAGAGACATTGTAGTGTTTTGCTGCTAGTAGTTGGTGTGGCAATGAGGTGAGAGGCCAAAACCATGGACATAGTACTGGTCCTGGATTATCTTCAAGTGGGAATATGCTCAGAACAGTGGACTTGGGTTTACCAAGGATTTTTAACTTGGGAAATGGCAATGGTTCCCTTGGTCCAGCAGGCACAGACCCACAGAAGCAACCAGGTGACTGCAACAAGGGTGTTTCTGTAAGGGAGGGTAGATTTGATGATTTTAATGGTTGGATGGAAAAGAAACAATTTCAAAGTTTTGAATTGCAAGCACCTGTGGAGATAAATGTTGGACATGGAGATACTTACAAGAGTTCATTGGCTAAACTGTCTGAGCTCCTTATGAAATATAGAGCTCTTCAAATACATAACGAATATTTATGTGAATGTATTAGGAGGGGCATTGTTCCCAAGGGATTTAGGGTTTCAAAATACCCTAACAACATAAGTAAAGGTTCTGAATGTTACAATGAGCTCCTGGAATGTTTTAATAAATGTGGCTTAGATATCGTGAGGGTAACAGTTAAGAAAAAAAAGATTTCTTTGGGTAAGTTGCGTGGGGACATTGATGCATTAAATAATAATGTAACAAATGATTTAATGTTTACTTTCAAGTCTAAAAAAAGAAGTATTTTGATATTTTTGATCGACTGGATGACAAATGTGGTATTAATATTAAAAGGAAGATTAAGAAAATGGAAAGGGACCTACATAACTGTAAGAATAAGACATGTTACCCCAAATCTAAAATATTTTTTGGTAGCTCTAGCATTAAGAATGGATATGTAGCTGAAGATAGTGCCAACCCTCAGCAGATTTATTTGAGTTCTAATGAATTTGAACTTTCCCTACATGACCCTTTAGAGTATCCCCTGCTTTGCAGGTCAGAGAGAATCATGAATCAGCAGGCCCTTCAGTACTTTTAGGGGTACAGTATGGCAGCGAAGTGGGGCATGGGGAGGGGGGGACATGTGAGATATTGAGCCATGCTGAGGTATTTAGAAGTACTGATGACTTTTCAGTTGATGATGTTATAACTGATGGAACTAAACCCAGTTTGAGGAACTTTAATATTTTTAATTATTCTGAATATGAACTTTCCCTTGTACATTTTAGCTTGCTGTCAAAAGGTTTTAATTTTATTCCCCACACTAAAGGTGATGTGTCCAAGTACACAAAGGATTTTAAGCTTTTCTTGTGTAGAATGAATTTGGACATTATGATGCAAGGTAATACACATACACATCAGGGACAAGAACCTAAGTGGAAAAGTGTATTTAATCCTCCCATCCATCTCCAACTGAGAAATTTCGAAGCATCAATTGAGAAGGAATTTAGGAAATTTTCCACCCAGGAATCTAACAGGAAGGTTTTCAATTTAAGTAAGGACGAATGGACCCTATTACAACAACTTAGGGCTGATGACACTATATGGATCATGAAGCCAGATAAAGGCAAAGGAGCTGTTATCATGACCTCTGTTATTTATGAGGGTAAAATGTTGAACTTTCTAGGTGTATTGATACATACAGAAGAGTTTTAAAAAAATGAAATCAATATCACATACAAAAAGATTGACATGGTCCTTTATGACTTTCTTATGGAAGGTCTTATTAATAATGAGACATATCAGTATTTGAGTAATGATAGACCCAATATTCCAAATATTTGTGGAATCCCAAAAGTACATAAGGATCCTTATGACCCCCCCCCCCACTTAGGCCTATTGTTTCTGCAAAGGTATCTAAGGATGCCCCTTTAGCAAAATACCTGGATATTCAACTTAAGTCTCATGGGCAGAATAATAAACAAATATTAAAGGATTCATGGGAGTTTTTGTGGAAAATTGACTTGGATTTTGACTACCAACAGATCCTCTTTGTCACCATTGACATAAAGGACCTATTTTCCATAATACCTCATTCTAAGGGCTTGGAATGGTTGGAACTGTTTTTGACAGATGATGTCCAGATTCCTAATAATGATTTACATATTATATTAGGGCTTATGGACTTAGTTCTTAATAATAATTTCTTATATTTCAATGGGGAATTTTTTCATCAAATAAAAGACATTGCGATGGGGGCAAACTGTGCCCCCAACTATGCGAACATTGTCTTAGCTTGGTGGGAAAAAGCTTTTATTTTACAATCTGAAAATATGCATTGTTGGATTAAATATGTCAGATTTTTGGATGACATCTGTATATGTTGGACTGAGATGGAGGCTAAGCTAGCTGAATTTTTAAAATACCTAGACACTACAACTGACTTTTTAAAATTTACACAAACTATCTCTAGAGACTCTGTACATTTTTTGGATGTCACTCTTGAAAAGACAGTGAATGGAAGTGTTAAGTCTAAGGTTTATAGAAAAAACACGTACTTTAATTCCTATTTGCACTATTCTAGTGCACATCCCCAGTTCCAGGAAAAGAATATAGTTAAGGGCAAATTTATCCATGCTTCCAGAATGACTTCTTGTGATAATGATTGTATAGAGGAATGTGGATTTTTACATCAGCTTTTACTAGAAAAGGGATACCCAGAAGATTTAATTTATAATACCAAATGTGAAGTGGCAGCAAGTAGAAAGGAAACATTTGGCCCTGTTCTGGGGGATGATAGAATTAGTGTGACGCAGCACAATATAGTGAACTCAGCAAATTATAATGCCAGCAGCGCCTTTATTACTGAATTCAGTGTAGATATTTTAGGGCTCAATAATATTGTGAAAAGTGAATGGGAAAGATTCATGGGATTTACTGACTTGACATTTTCTGACAAAGGCCCCCTCACATCTGTTTATAAAAGGGGTAAAAACTTGAATAACTTATTGGAAGCTAATAAAGCTGACAGTAAGATTCTCAGTAACAGATGTAAAGGTACATACAAATGTGGGGGGTGCCAACAATGTCAATATGTGGCTAACAAGGAAAGTACTGCATTAACAAGCCGGGGCAGAATATTGTATAGCTATAAGTATTACAATTGCAATAGTGAAAGGGTGGTTTATTTGGTGACTTGCAGCCAATGTGCCTCATTTTGCACAGGTAAAATGGAGTGCAAATTAAAGAGACGAATATATGAGCATATAAATGACATAAAAAAAATGAGACTAACGTCCTTTATAAGCATACACTTTTATGTAGTCAGGGTAGCTTTAATTTTTTTGTCTTAGAAAGTATCCCGCTTGACATCAAAAGAGGACCCTGGGAGACCTGCCTGGAATACAGGGAATTGTACTGGCAGGTATTCTTGGATGCAGGAAAACAGTCTGGACTTAATGGGTATATTTCCATCCTACCCTTGTTAAAATTAAGAGCTGCAAAGCTCTAATGTAGGGTATAATGGTACATAAAATGTTGCCGCTTATTGGCTTTTTATCAACTTTTATGACTTAGTCCCTATTTATATGAATGTTTGGGATTCCTTTTAGATGAGAAATTCTTTTTTAGAAAAATGTTTAACTTTGTCCATTAGAGGGCGCCAAGATCATTACATTTACTGTTTACTGCTGTACACCCTTGCATACATGCATTAAAGTTATTTAACAACAAAGATTTTTAGGATGAATTGATTTTAAAGTAGGTATATTTATTGGGGAATTTTACTGTAATAAACTTTGAGGTATTTATGAGATTGTATTTATTTGTATTAGTATTGATTTTCATTGAAATAAGTGTAAGAATTTTAAATACGGAAGTGAGCTATGTAAAAATGTGCATTTTTATGAACATGGTTGTCAATGTTTTAATTAGGGGAGGAATCTGATTGGTGTGCTAATTTTATGACAAAGTTTATTAGAGTAGGATTAATTATGTAGTTGTTACTGTCTGAAGTCTGCTGTGGTGGACGAAAACATGATATAATTGTGTAGCATTAATAAAGTGCATCTGAGTTGCTGGAGTCTCCGTTTCAACTTGTGGTTCTCTACTGGTCTTCATATGGTAAAATTCCTCTTGTTTTAAGTTTGATTCTCTGTAGCTGTGTACCTGCAGGTGTTACTGCTTGGCACATACTATAGCATGTGGATAGCTTGAGAGGTATGTACATGCTACAACAGCTATAGGGAACTGTTAAACATAAAGGAAGAACATACGTGTAGAATATGTAGCAGTACTGTTGTAAACTATATAGTCTATAGTGGTGTTAATCAACGGTATTTCTTTCCCATCCCACCCCTTATCTTCATCTAAATTTATTATTGTTATTCAATCATTATGGTTTAGTATTAACATATGTTGTCCTCTAAACTTTATTTTGGGGCATGTGTTTTGTTATTGTTATGGAATACAATGGTTGCATATTAACATAGCTTGTTGAATTGCCTATGTTGTTAGCCTTATTCCATAACTGTTACTGGCATGTTGTTCATATGCTGACTGTTATGTTATTTATTGTTGTGTTCTATATAAAATGCATTAATATGGCCGGTGGTGCCCTCTCAACTAGCCCTGCACCACCTTTAGGTGGAACTGCTTCAGTGGCTGAGCCACCCTGGGAGCAGTGGTGGAGGGGCAGTAGTTACCCAAGATCAACTACTGGCAATGGTGTGCAGGATTGTGGGTAGGAGCTATGAACAACACCTGTGCTGGATTGAGGGTAGACTTGACAACCTGTCATGGTCTGCTGGCCCTGGTACCCAGTCTCCACCACAGCCACCTTTGGGGCAGTGAAGATGCAGTGTTGACTGCACATGGATGGGGAGCTCAGTCGTACTCTTACTGAATGAGTGCACATGCATCTCTAATTCCACAACACCCTCCCCGTTCAAGGTGTTTACCCACCTCATGTGTAACACACTGCCCCATATGCTGCCTTGTCTGCCTGCAAATACAACCTCTCCTACCCAACTTAACTCCCCACGTGTACCTACATCCCTTCCAAAACATTCCACTCTCTCCTTAAAAATCAAAATAGGCACCTGTCCCACAAAAAACGTATTGCCTCACACATAGCTCTCCATTTTACATATGTTTCCACTGGACACAACTAATTTGATCCAACTGGCTTGACAACATATTTATGTTGTCCTTACCCCTCCCTCTGGGGCTTGAGGGTCCAAAATCAAGTACAAAATCTGTACAAATGCACAGCTGTTGCTGTAAAAGAAATGGAAAGCTATGGTCCTTTCCTACACCCATCCTGCACATCCCTACCTGTGTTTCAGTATGTTTACCTCCTGCTTTTCCCATTTCACCACTGTCCTATCATCCCCTTTTCCTTTTCTTTTTAAATTTTTAGAGTGGGTTTGTGCAGAGCAAAGTGGAATGCCATGATATGGTGTGCCACTCAAACCAGTGCAAACCTGCTTAAATGTGCTTTAATGTACTTAATGATCTTCTGTGTTTCTCTGTTAGTGCCAAATATAGTGTAGTGCATTAGCACTAGGCCACTCAGCTCTTAATTAAAACAAGTGTTTCCAGCAAAATATACAGATTGCCATTGACAGACTGCAAGTACATCTACTGGGAAAAATGGGAGTGTCCATGGGACTCTGATGCAAAAAGTACATCAATATACAGCCAAATAAATAATAATGGATGCATGTGAGGCCTGAGATAACAAGTGAATGTAACCTTTTATCAGCAGCATCTTTAAACACACCTGCTAAGGCAGCAATGGCAAAGTACATGTGTACAATTGGGACCCTGCTGCAGAACAACTGTCTTTAACAGTCATGCACACAATGATGGATGGAGACAAAATGTGTCACAGACTGTATATATTCATATATATATATATATTGCAAATGCACCTGCTGCAGCACCAGCTCAGTCTGTTAAATGCCTTGCATGGAGTACATTTTACCATCCAGAGTCCTGGGTTTGAATCCAGTGTGTTGCACTTCAATTGCATTATTGTGAACACAACAAGTAATGACTGAGTCATGCATTTTTTAACCCACACAAGTTGCTACTACTGAATTAACTGCTACCCAAGTTTTCAAATCAAAGGCCTGTAGGTAGAGACACACTGCACATAGTCATACAGCCAAACTATATGTCACCTACTACTCTGTGATTGACACTGTTACATAACATATGTACCTTAAGCACATGCCTCAACAGAACTGCAAAGGGTACCCTTACCCTGGCTCTGCTGTAATGACAGACTGCTGACTCAGTTACACGTACAGCTTGCACTCCTCCAAAGTGTTTTCACTCCCCCATATGTGTCCTAGGCTGCAGTAGCAGCTACAGCTTGGAACATATGCAGCTGTATGTTAAGCTAGCTGCTATAGACCTACCATACCTCACAATCCCTAGAACAAGGGAATCCAGACAAAATTATACAGAAAGGGTGGAGGGGCAAAGGTCCAGTGACAGGGACATGTTTCACACTTTGCCCCTACAAAGATAGTAAGACAACAGAATAGCAGCTACTGCATCAGCATGCATATTCTGATGGGTAGAACTTCTGATGCTCACATCTCTCTCTCTCTCTCTCTCTCTCATTACTAACCATAGTCCACAATGTTTACCACTGAACTGCCAGATAATCACAATGCCATGGGACAATGGCCAAGCATATCATGCAAAACTGTGGACATACCTCATAAATTTCAACAGTGGATACACTATTTGTACCTACCCTCTGTGATGCTGTAGTCTCAAGACCTCACTAATGTCCATCTCAAAGATTAGAAAACAGGCCAAAGCCTACATGAAGCCCTTAAATATTGCACTGTGCTGCCTTGTTATTGGCTAATGGAAGTGCAACCCAGCTGGTTTGGATGGAATTAGCAAGTATGGGCCACAGGGTGGTGCACAAGCAGTCACCTGTTAATGAGCAGTACCTACAAAAGATAATCCACTGCTTATGGGAAACAAGTCTGTATCTTGCTTTATTCCCACAGGCAACAGTTTTGGAAGCTGTTTGCAGAGGTTCTAGTCAAAATAGGAGTACTTCACTTTACCAGGTATGCAATACATGCCCCCATATAATGGGATGTAGATGGGAGGATGGCATTATGGGGACCAGGGATTACAACAGTAGGCCTGTAGTACATCTATGATATTGTTCATGATACTCTGCTTTCCAACAGCTACAGCCAGGCCTCTTAGTTGTCCCTGCTTTGAATCAAATCACAGCTCTGCCCCTGTTACTACCTCCTACAATGGTCAGCTGTTATAGGAAAGTTAGTGGATTATGAGTTACACATATTGACAGTATGTAAGGGTGTACACAGCTATAATATGAAACAATGTACTGTAATTCACCTCCTCTCAGTCTGTCAATGTCACACAGAAATAGCTCTGGCATTGTAACGGTATCCCTGACTGTCCCTGATGTACTCTGGCTAGGTCAGTGTTTTGTTGATATTCGTACCTTATTACATCAGCGCTATGGCTAACATATCTGTCAAACCCTTACAGCAGGAATTCAGGTCACAGCCATAATTAGTGGAGGGACACAGTCCCAAACTCAGCAACAGAGTATACCTATTAGCCATATAAAGTAAGAGTATGAATAGACTAACAGATATTACTGTAGTGTGTTTTCTGAGGGGTCTGGAATGTGAGAGCCAGATTGTCTATATTCTGACAACAATCATCAGTGATGGGCTAACCATTTGTCAGTCATCCACATGTGTGTGCCAAAATGACCACATCAATGAGGTACAGGTTCACATTCTGGAAACATCTGTGTAGTGGAGATGTATAATGCCTGCAGGGAAGATATATTATAGCAAGTTTGCATTGTTGTCTTTCATTGTGGCACACTGCTGCTGCTGGATTGTCCTCATACAGTTGTTGTAATAGCACACAACTATTTGCCTGACAGTGGCTGTATGACATAGTAGTTTGACTTTGCCCGTAGGGGAGACATCACGGTAGACTGCAGTGATGGATGTAGAGACATACAGCAGACTCTGCCACAGCACACATGGATATAAATGGTATTGCTACTATCTTACTGATAGCCACATATGTAGTGTGTTGCTAGACTGTGGTGTATGAAGTGTGAGGGAGTGGTGGGTAGTGCAGCCCATTTTGGATGTGCAGGGTTTATACATCATAGACATCTACCTATATGGTCCTGTAATGTGCTCTCCTGTTGTTGTCTTGTAGGTACTATGTAATGACAGACACATCCTCCATTTTCATCTGCAGAAAAATTATGCTATAGTGGATGTCCTCATACTCAACCATCACATCCTGCTGTCAAGGGGTCACCACAATCAAAAACACCAGGCATCATTGTGAGCTGACCATGTGAGGGCTGTTAATGATATTGGCCAACAGGACAGGACCTATGAGCAGTTTCGACACCGGACCACAGACATGGTCAATGTCGCACATCAAAGTGCAGCTGTTGTTGCCAGGGATCATGTTGCCACTGGTGGAGTGCCTGCAACACAACAACCACTCTCAGCAGCAGAGGAACTCCTGGTGCACCTAGGATCAACCTACTGCTCCCTGCCAACCACCACGCCATACATCCTGGAGGTGGGTGCCACAGCATCCACATCAGAAGAGAATCCAGGTAAGTTGACTTTGTTCACCAGTATGATGCATTTGCAGTCACTGTAGCAAGCTCTACAGACAAGTACATGGGTGTCAGGTCTATCTGCATTAGATGGGGGGATTGGCTTTTCACCATAGTTGTGCACACATACTCAGAATAGCAGCAATATAGCCTGTATCACATTAGCTACTGTACATGTGGATATCCACCCATATTACCTTGTAACACTGCAACAATTGGTGTTGCTGACAATATCTCTACCTCACCTTTTCATAGGTATGTCAGGTGTGGGCAGAGTTTGTGGTCCTGTACCTGGTAACTGTCATACTGATGTTTTGCCTGATCAGAAATACCCTATGAATGTTAAGGGCTGCCATTTTGCCTTTTGCACAAGTGTTCTGCTTAGCTAGAGTAAAATAATTGTATGTTCAATTTCGGAGCAGTTAACTACAGTGCATAGGGAATGACAGGTGTCTATTTGTACCATCATTAACATGTTTGCACTTATAGTTATGGAGCAACTACACAGCCTGCTATACATGAGGCAATTACTCCAAGTTGCCCATTTAGACACAGCAGAGGGAAAGTACTACAACATTCATAGCATTGTCAAGATTGGTGTACTGGGTTTAATGTGTATTTCTGTCACATACGTTGTTGTATTGCATACCTCAAAGGTGGGTCTATATTAGTAACCAAAAAGCTGAATTAAGCAAATACATTTACATCCACACATAAAGGTCGATGTACAAAATGAATGAACAACATAAATGGCAAAAGGAAGAACACCGAACGTATTTCCTCGGCTAGTAGGGTGATCATGGAGATGAGGAAATAAATCCTTTTCTCCAATGTAATGCAATCTCGGAGTTGGCATATTTAAGTAGGGAGGGTGTGGGGGGTACAGGGGGCAAAAACATTTAGAAAAGTGTTTTAGTTTAGGTTTTTTGAGTTGGGTCTACCTTACCTTTCTGGTGCTGTTGCTTCCGGTATCACGTTCGTCATTTTCCATTTCGCCATTTACATTGTTCGGTCATTTTACAGATTGACCTTTATGTGTCAATGAATTTGTATTCACTTAATTCGGCTTTTGGGTTTCTAATATAGACCCCTCACAGGTGTATTTAACTGGCAACATTACCCTGATATAGCTGACATGCATGTTATACAGGGCCTGAGTTGTCTGTGTATATTGTGGGTGTGGGTGTTGTGCATGGGATCAGAGATGAGAAGATGTGGGAAATGTAATGCAGTTGTGGATGCTCATCTGTATGACTCTGTGTAGATTAACATACATAATAGTGCAGGTGGTAATATACTGTTTTGTTTTGCTTCTCACAGGTGAACAAGTGGTTTGAAGTCTGTCATCCTCACAACCTGATGTCAGTGTCTCATCGGACTCTGATGACAATGGTGGTCATAGTGAGGCATAGGTGGGGTTATCAGTGGCTGAATCTGTCCCAGAGGTTGACATCCCTCTCCTGCCCACATTGTCCCCACACACAGTCAGTATGCCTACACATACCTAGTCACTAGAGTCCACAGATATTGGACAGTCAGAGAGTGGTGACATAGTATAGAGCAGTGTGAGAACTGTGGCATCAGTGAGTGTAGACACTGGCCTTCGCCAGAAAGCTGTCCAGGTCCCACAAAGGCAGATTGACAGAGGTGGTTGAAGGAGGATTGCTGTCCATCCACTTCCTGTTGCAGGTGTCACATGGCGCGTCACTCATGGCATGCGTCGGGCTGTCTTGGAGGGACAGGCACAAGCTGAACACAACACCAGATGGATGCTTAGGGCTATGGATACAGCACTGTCTGACATCTGTGACTGCCTCCACTGCACTGATGATGGCATGGAACATTTCACTGATGTAGTAGAAAGATGGTGGGCTCAGACAGTGTCTGTTTTTTAGTGCACCTTGTCTATACTCAAAAATGTGGTTGGGTTGGACTTCAAACAAGTGGCCATAGGCCAGCAACACCATCTACTGGTAGTCCAAGTGACCAAGCACACTCACATTCTCGTAGCGGCAGCACCTCCAGTACTACAGAAGAAAGTGTGCTGTCCACACCATGATGTGGCAGGCCATGGACATGTGGTCCTGGGTGGTCCTGTGGGGGACACAGGCCCAGCAGACATCAGTCATCTTCATGTACTTGCACCATATCTGACCTTGGGCATGGTGCTGCCCATGCTACTCAAGGAGGAGTCAGTTCCCGTGTTCATCACTGGAGATGGTGAACTTTCGACTCTACCAAGTATGGTCCACAGCTGTCCACCATACGTATGTGTAGGGCTAGCACTGTGCTTGACTGTGTACACTCACACACTCCAACACCACTATCATATGCAGGTCAACTACAGACATACGTAGCACCACTCCATGACCCATGTTAACAGCACCCCTTCCTGACTCTCACACATGCTGTCAACTGTTTGGCACAGCTTAGGCCTATGCCACCACCACACCACAACCTGTTCATGTGATGATACCTGTGCCACATCCCTGCCATCCAAGTCATTGATGCGGGGACCTGCATGTATGTGTTTTATGCACAGGGTGACCATAGAACTTTACCTGTGTTTGTGTAGTGCAGTAGTGTTATGCCATGGCAGTTGTTGTGGGCCATGACAGGAACTGTATGCTGGCATGTCTCAAGCGTACACATCAAAGAATGTGTATCTTTGTTGCCTGATGGTACACTGACAGTAGTGTTAGAGAATGACAGGTGTGTCACACGGAGCTGTGCATGTTTTTGTCCCAGTTCTCTGTGTAGTGTAGCTATGGACACATGGCAGAAATACAGTGGTAAAGGATGGCAAGGCAGCACAGCAGAGATATGACATCAATGAGATATGCCAGTATATGTGCATGGCTCCCTAGGTGCATATGTGTAGAACATTGTGTGTGTCAGGGACAATGGGGACAGTCAGTGTCAGCATGCTTTCATACCCTGTGACACACTCTACTTCCCATGATACATGTCACCTAGGTAGTCTACACATACAACTGTAGATGGTGGCAGACTTCAATTATGCTTATGTAGAGGGGACAATTTAGGACCAGCATCTAGTCACAGGGTCATCAAAAGCATAACCAATGCATAGGGGTAGGCCACATGGGCATGTCTATAGTGCTGTCAGGGGCATATTTACACTCATGAACACACACACACACACACACACACACACACACACACACACACACACACACACACACACACACACACACTGGATGTTGTGAGAGTAGAACCACAACCTAATTAATATTACACACTATAGCTCGCATTACTGCGGTGGTGGTGCTGCGGTAGCATTGTCACCTCACAGTAAGATGCTGTCCGGTTTGATTCTCAGCTAGAGCGTCTTCTGTGTGGAGACATGCGTGAATGGGCGTACCTTCATTGAAGGTTGTGCATCAGGGCTGGCAACTTGGCACCTAAAAATCTACTGCCAATCATTAGTGGACCGGAGTTCCACTGTGGCGACCCCTAACTGGGAAAAGCTGAAAGACACAACATAGCCCACACTACTTATCACATGCACCACCCAGTGTATCTGCTAGTACACTGCTAGCCAGTGCTCTTAAGGTGGATGATATCAGCAGGCCTTGTTAAAGAGGCCACTGTGAGGTCAACAACTAGTCAGTGGGCATAACATGCAAAACCATTGCACAGAGATAGCCCATAGGTGCTAGTCGAAAGTGCTGCAAGGGGATGCATTCATACACACACACACACACACACACACACACACACACACACACACACGCACACACGCACACACACACACACACACACACACACACACACACACACACACACACACACACACACACACACACACACACACATATACACAGAGTTGGATGTTGTGAGAATTACACATTATAGCTCGCAATACTTACAGCATGTGCCATTCTATTTGTCTGGTACAACACTGTCAGCCAGTGCTCTTAAGGTGGATGACATTAGCAGGTCTTGTAGAGTAGGGAGTTTAGAGGTCATCAGCCAGTCACAGGGCCAAAAATGCATACCACTGCCAGGCGACAGCACATATGAGCATGTCCAAAGTGCTTTGAGGAGATATATTGATATACACACACAAACACAAGGAGTTGGAGGATGTGATATTAGAACTCCTACCTAAATAGTATTACACACTACAACTCATAGTAGCTATTGCATGTGCCAAAAATTATGTCTGTTCTATATGTTGATGTAGGCACAGTGCTTGTGGAGTACTCTAAGTGGCCTTTTGTTAGACAGCATGTGTGGCCTAATGCTGCTATTGTATCTAGTGTCCCAGGACTGGGCTACCTGTTAATACCCCTGCTATGTGTGTACAGTTAGCCATATCACCATGTCTGGCTGGTTGCAGTTTTGTAGGTAGACAATTGGCCAGTGACAATTTGACCTAGCCAAGTTTTGTGTTGCAGCCATTGCACATTACAGCACCAGCTCATCGTGGTCTGTCTACAGGGTGAAATTCAAGAGCCACAGGGGTCTGGAGTGAGTGGATTATGTTGTTTTGCAGCCTTGGTATGTTACCATCAGACAACTGTTGTGATGTGTAGGTGCAGATAACCCCAGCATTCTGCATGTAAGTGGGACATTCATACATCCCCTCACACATATACACATGTATATATATACATATATTTATATATATATATATATATATATATATATATATATATATATATATATATATATATCAGGTCTATATCACATAATCAAACTTTTAAAAGTTCGAACACCATATGGTCGAGACCATATGTTCAAACTCTTAAAAGTTCGAAACTAAAAAACAAACAAAAAAAAAAAAACAGAAAAAAACCCACCTGAAAGTTTAGCAGGGGGGCAAGCCCCCCTGCACCCCCGACCCCCCGCTCTTTAAATATACCAACTGCGAGATCACAGTACAATGCAGACAATGGAAAACTTCCATTGCTGCACTGTACGGGGATCGCCTTTGAAATGTTCGAACTTTTAAAAGTTTGATCATATGGTGTTGCCCATATGACATTCATACTTTTAAATGTTTGACAATGTGATAGGAACCTGTATATATCAATATAGCTATATATATATATATATATATATATATATATATATATATATATATATATATATATAGATATATATCAAACAGGGATGTCATCTTAATTGTTGCTGTGTGTGTATGTTATGTAACTGTGTTGTACAGATATATGTGGGTAGTCTATATCTATATCTTCTTCTTCCCGGTTAGGGGTCACCACAGTGGATCACCTTGTCCGCTCATGATTGGCAGTGGTGTTTTATAGTGTCGAGTTGCCAGCCTGGTGCCCAACCTTCCACAGAAGGCACCCACATGCACACACTCACACCTAGGGCCTAGTTAGAGTGTCCAATCCACCTGCAGCAGGTATTTGGGATGTGGGAGGAAACCGGAGCACCCAGAAGAAACCCACGCAACCACAGGGAGGACATGCAGACTCCACACAGAAGGCACCCCAGCCAAGGATTGAACCAGAGAACCTCTTGCTGTGAGGTGGCAATGCTAACCACTGCACCACTGTGGCCACCCACTCTATATCTCTATATATTATATATATATATGTATATATGTATATCTATAAATATATATATATATATATATATATATATATATATATATATATAGATATATATATATATATATATGTATATGTATATGTATACATACACATATATATATATATATGTATATATATATATATATATATATATATATATATGTATACATATATATATATATATATAAGTGCATACTCTATATGTATATATATATATATATATATATATATATATATATATATACATGCCACATACTGATAGGGGTGATTCATGTGTGAGGAAGGGAGATAGGGAGGACAGGATGACAAATATGTAGCTGTGTATGCAAGAAATATTTATAGCTTGGTTCTTACTGGCAGATGAGGCCAGCAGATATCGACCTAGTTAGCCAGGGTGTGAGGAACATGCCGGTGGCATTGTCGGTAATTACAAGGTGACTGCAGAGGCCAAATCGACCAGTACTCCAGTCCGGGATTTCAAAGTGCTGCAGCCAATTGGCTGCTGGAACTATTTCCACAGTCCAGCACTCTCCCTGATTTTTTTATCCAAAGCATTCTCGACTGTTTGCTGAACACACCATGTGATTGCCTCACCTATCAACTGTACAGATTATAATAGAAATGTGTAGAGTATTGCATCATATTTTTGGTATGACTTTACTGGTTTCCATCCCACATCCAGGTGATTCATGCTAATTCAAGATGTGTTATCTTACTACCAACTTCCTAACATTTGTTCATCCAATAGTTAATCCTTCTTTGTATATTTGAACCTTTGTCCTGCTATTGTTCTGTGGCTTTGGTCCAGACTCCCTACTCTAAGAGGTATTTAGAGAGGTGTTGCAGTGAGACTGGGGTGCATGATGTAACACCACACACAGGGTGACAGTTTTCACAACCTCTCACTGTACATGGATTTTGGTAGGAAATGTCCAGCATTCCCTCCTGGCTATATCTACTCTTGTCTCCTATTACAGTTGTGTTTCTTTTTCCAGTAATATGCATAACATGACCTGAGATGTACCTCCCTGGACTACATGAAAAGAGACATGAGAGGAGCTCTCTGATCATGTAGTTCAGGTTGGAATGACCCTGACCTTGAGCAGCATCTACCTCACTCTAGAAATGGGATGCCACAGGCACAAAGACAAAATGGGATCGATTTTAAATTACAAAATTTGGTGTCATTCAGCGATCCAAGTGTCTGCCCGCCTGGATGACATGCCCGATGTGTCACGCGTTTCACTAGGATGGCTTGCACCTGTCACCACTGCCGCAGGATATTGGCAAAGGCTCTTTGCCAATTTCATAGCGTGCCTTTTTAGTGTGCCCAAAAGTCAAACCCACCCCCATTGACAGCACAAGGAACAAGAAACTAAGGGCAATGCTGCTAAACGCCAGAAGTCTTAACTTCAAGATGCACGCATCAAGCTCTCCTCAGCAGGAGAACATCATTCAGCAGTGATAGAAACCCGTTCAAGGAACCAGAGAGCACCCAGCACTACCAGGCTATACTCATATCATGCTTTTCGCGCCCAAAACCTTAATCAACCACAAAAGAGGGGAGCCCATATTTATCGCGATATCCAACACCTCCAGGTTAAAAGTACTGCAACGCCATGCATTGGAGACCATCCATGTGCAACCAACAGTGGGCAAGACTGCCTTTTTGTTAGATCTTAGGTGGCTAATTTTTCTAAAGTTGGAATCATCTGCTTCTGAAATATTGAGAATACGGAAGATTCTCCAACACTATACAGGATTTAATTACCTAAATATTGACTCAGTGACATTTAAGCCCTAGCATCTTAGGCTCCAGATTCTGAATGAGGAATCACGCAGGAACAATCTAGTCACTTCACTCCCCACAGGACATATTAGACTGACTATTAACAACATGGACTTTGAGGTTCGGCACCAGTGAGCATCCCCACAGATCAGACCACCAATTTCCCCACTGATAAGTCTACATCCTGACCCCACCCCCAGCCCAGTAAAACTCACAGAAACTTCTTCAAAGGGCCTCACTTTCAAACTGAGAATCAAGGTTCCCCAGGCTAGGAACGAGAGCTTAAACTGTAGAATCTGGCAATGACTCACGGACATTCCAGGAATGGCTGGATCTGCGTTATCCTAAAATAAAATCAAGACCCACTGTCTCAGGGCAGGCGGCCCAGTTCAGGACCCCTGCGAGAACAACTGTGGCCAACAGGGCGATTACATGATAGGAGCAAAACTCCTAATAGGGAAGGCATCTCGAATCAGTACTAGCAAAAAATTACGATCCTCTATAAAACTCCTCCATAGGCCAGCTTCGAGAGGAAATTGTACAGGACACCAAAGACAATCATAAGGCTTTTTCAGTTATGCTTAGAAAGAACCTGGGATGTGAACTCCCAGACTTGTTCTGAGTTGATTCTAATATGACAAAAATACACTGAACCCATTGTGACATCTTGCCAATATCCTGGGCAGACAGGTTCAGTGCAAACTTCTCCACCCCAAAAGAGCAAGATGTCTCAGCAGAGGGCTGCCCTTCCCAAACATCTCAGGATGCTCAGTGAAGGCTGCCCTCCAGCAAAAAACACTGTCGCATGGGACCAGATGGCGTCCCAGGTTATGGCCCTCCCCATGAACTACAGAGGAACTAATCCCAACAAACAGCGAGAATCCTCAGCCTCACTACATGATATAGCCTGGCCAGAATGACAGTGGTCCCGACTCCACAAAGGTGGAGCCTAGTTGGACCCTGGAAACTATCGACCATAAGCCTGACTAGCTTAGTCTGCAAGGCTATGGGAGGTGGTGGAACATTAAAAAATTGCCAGGCAAAACAATAGAAGCTACCCAGTAGGTAGTCACAGGAGATCCTGCCTTTTAACTGAAGTCAAAAAGGGTTGGCCAAAGCCATAGATAAGGGAAGGTGACAACAGTAGGTTAGGTAGTCTTAGGAATTCAAGGATCTGTGAAATAAGCCCGTGGGCAGGAGGTACCCAAGAGATAAAGCTGGGTTGTGGGGTGGCACCTTTGTCCAGGTTTGATATTACAGGAGATAAAAGAAGGAGAATGTCTGGTTGTGTAACTTGAAGGGGGTGACTACAAGTAATAGGGAGTACTGTGTGGGTTAGGAGGTGTGTGGGTAATATATAAGTTAAGAAAAGGGCGGTGGAGACTGCTGTCTGCGCTGGCCTGAAGCCTACGTTTGTTCTCTGGAAGGATGTATTACAATGGTTTACAGAAAATATAGGCAGGATATAGAGACCAACAACATACTTTCTGGTTAATGTGAGACCGGTTGCAGGGAGATTAGGCTTTGAGTTACCACTGCAAACACTCAGATTGAGTTCATTCCCCAAGGCAGGTTGATTTCAAGAGGCTAGTGCAGGAGATAGCACAGGAGAGTATGTTGTTTCTGGTTAATGTGAGACCGGTTGCAGGGAGATTAGGCTTTGAGTTACCACTGCAAACACTCAGATTGAGTTCATTCCCCAAGGCAGGTTGATTTCAAGAGGCTAGTGCAGGAGATAGCACAGGAGAGTATGTTGTTTCTGGTTAATGTGAGACCGGTTGCAGGGAGATTAGGCTTTGAGTTACCACTGCAAACACTCAGATTGAGTTCATTCCCAAGGCAGGTTGATTTCAAGAGGCTAGTGCAGGAGATAGCACAGGAGAGTATGTTGTTTCTGGTTAATGTGAGACCGGTTGCAGGGAGATTAGGCTTTGAGTTACCACTGCAAACACTCAGATTGAGTTCATTCCCCAAGGCAGGTTGATTTCAAGAGGCTAGTGCAGGAGATAGCACAGGAGAGTATGTTGTTTCTGGTTAATGTGAGACCGGTTGCAGGGAGATTAGGCTTTGAGTTACCACTGCAAACACTCAGATTGAGTTCATTCCCCAAGGCAGGTTGATTTCAAGAGGCTAGTGCAGGAGATAGCACAGGAGAGTATGTTGTTTCTGGTTAATGTGAGACCGGTTGCAGGGAGATTAGGCTTTGAGTTACCACTGCAAACACTCAGATTGAGTTCATTCCCCAAGGCAGGTTGATTTCAAGAGGCTAGTGCAGGAGATAGCACAGGAGAGTATGTTGTTTCTGGTTAATGTGAGACCGGTTGCAGGGAGATTAGGCTTTGAGTTACCACTGCAAACACTCAGATTGAGTTCATTCCCCAAGGCAGGTTGATTTCAAGAGGCTAGTGCAGGAGATAGCACAGGAGAGTATGTTGCAGGTGGAGACACAGGGACAGGAGCAGACAGCAGTCAGGGCTAATATCTGGATATTAGTATATATATATATATATATATATACATGCTACATACTGATAGGGTGATTCATGTGTGAGGGAAGGGAGATAGGGAGAGACAGATAAATATATGTCGCTGTGTATATGCACAGAAATATTTCCACATAGCAGTTCTTTGCGCAGATGAGGCAGCAGATATCGGCTCTAGTTAGCCAAGTGTAGGAACATGCCCAGTGTGACTGTCAGTAATTACAAGGTGACTGTAGGCCAAATCGACCAGTACTCCAGTCCGGGATTTTGTGTGCTGCAGCCAATTGGCTGCTGGAACTATTTCCACAGTCCAGCACCTCCCTGATTTTTTTATCCAAAGCATTCCCCGACTGTTTGCTGAACACACTATGTGACCCTTACCTATCAACTGTACAGATTATAATAGAATGTGTAGAGTATTGCATCATATTTTTGGTATGTTTTACTGGTTCCATACACATCAGGTGATTCATGCTAATTCAAGATGTGTTATTCTACCAACTTCCCACATTTGTCTATCCAATAGTTAATCCTTCTTTGTATATTTGAGCCTTTGTCCTGCTATTGTTCTTGGCTTTGTCCAGATTCCCTACTCTAAGAGTTTGAGAGGTATGATGAGACTGGGGTGCATGATGTAACACCACACACAGGGTGACAGTTTTCATACCTCTCACTGTACATGATTTTGTAGAATGTCCAGCATTCCCTCCCATATATCTACTCTGTTCCTATTACAGTTGTGTTTTTCCAGTAATATGCAATAACATGACCTGAGATGTACCTCCCTGGACTACATGAAAAGAGACATAGAGGAGCACTCTGATCATGTAGCCCAGGCTGGTATGACCCTGACCTTGAGCAGCATCTTACCCTCACCTAGAATGATGCCACAGTACAAAGACAAAATGATCGATTTTAACAATTGGCTAAAATTTTGGTGTCATTCAAAGGGGATCCAGTGTCTGTCAGCCTGGGATGACATGCTCGACAAGCCACGTTGCTTCACTAGGGATGGCTTGCACCTGTCACCACTGGGCTTATGGATATTGGCAAAGGCTCTTGCCACCCCCATAGTGCCTTTTTTAGGCAAGGCTCAAAAGTCAAACCCACCCCCATTGACAGCACAAGGAACAAGAAACTAAGGGTAATGCTGCTAAACGCCAGAAGTCTTAACCTCAAGATGCACGCACTCGAAGCTCTCCTCAGTATGGAGAACATCGATATCTGTGCAGTGACAGAAACCTGGTTCAAGGCACCAGAGAGCACCCCAGCACTACCAGGCTATACCTCATATCATGCTTTTCGGCCCAAAAACCTGGACCGAACCACAAAAGGAGGGGGAGTTTCCATATTTATCAAGGATATCCACACCTCCAGGTTAGTAGCATTGCACGAAGTATTGGAGACCATCCATGTGCAACTAACAGTGGGCAACACTGCTTTTCAGTTTATAGCATCCTACAGACCACCCTCTCAAAGTCAGGAATCCCATTCGGCTTTCCTGAAAACATTGGAGAACATGAAGATCTCTCCGAACACCATTATATTGGGTGACTTCAACTACCCAAACATTGACTGGAAGCACTACTCAAGCCCCAGCACCTTAGCCCAAAGATTCCTGGAAATTATAAACTCAAATGCTATGGAACAACTAGTCACCACTCCCACAAGAGGGGACAACATACTAGACCTGATCATTAACAACATGGGGACTCTATGCTCCACACCAGAAGTATATCCCTCATTGGTAAGATCAGACCATAAATTAATTTCACTGGATGTCCACATCCCGACCCCACCCAGCCCAGAAAACCACAGTGAAAACCTTCTCAAAGCGAACTTCTCACTTTTCAAAACTGAAGTGGAATCCTTCAAGGCCCCAGGGCCAGTGGAAACTACAGCCCAAACTGCAGAATCCTATATAAATGCATTCTACGGACATCTCCAGGAATGCATGGATCATGCTATCCCAAACAAAATCAAGACCCAATCATCCAAAGGCAGGCGTCCAGTCTGGTGGACCCCTGCAATAAATAAACTGTACAACAGAAGGAGGAAGCTACTACATGATAGAGCAAAATCCTAATAGGGAAGGCATCTCTAATCAGTACTAGCAAAAATTACGATCCCTCATAAAATCCTCCAAGGCCAGCTTCGAGAGAAAAATTGCACAGGACACCAAAGACAATCATAAGGCTTTTTCAGTTATGTTAAAAACCTGGGATGCAACTCCCAGACTTGTTCTGAGTTGATTCTAAATGACAAAAAATACACTGAACCCACAGACATCGCCAATATCCTGGCAGACAGGTTCAGTGCAAACTTCTCCCCTCCCCAAAGAGCAAGTATCTATCCCGGCAGAGGGCTGCCTCCCAAACATCTCAGATGCTCAGGTGAAGGCTGCCCTCTCCAAAGCAAAAAACACTGCTTCCATGGGACCAGATGGTGTCCCAGGTTGCGTCCTACATGAACTACAAGAGGAACTAATCCCTCAAATAAAACAGCTATACAATCTCAGCCTCACTACAAGGATATGTGCCCACAGAATGGCGTACAGCAACAGTGGTCCCACTCCACAAAGGTGGAGCCTCTACGGACCCTGGAAACTATCGCCCCATAAGCCTGACTAGCTTAGTCTGCAAGGCTATGGAGAGGATCATCATGGAGCTCATAAACAAAGACATTGGGGACCTACAGACACTAGATCCTACCCAGTTCGGCTTTGTCAAGTGCAGATCCTGCCTTTTGAACCTGGTTGACTTCTTTGAAACAGTCACCAAAGCCATAGATGAAGGGAAGGTAGTCCACACAGCCTATCTGGACCTTGCAAAGGCATTTGACACAATACCCCACTTGGGCATCATAGATAAGCTATCCAGCTTAAATATAACCCCCTATGTCACAAGATGGGTCACAAACTGGCTCAAAGACAGAACCCACAGAGTGAGAGTTGCTGGAGCCATGTCAGACTCGAAACCGGTCACAAGTGGCGTCCCATAGGGTTCTGTCCTGGGACCACTCTTGTTCGGTATATACTTTTCCGAGGTACAGGCAAATGTGGGAGGACTATGGCTCACCAAGTTCGCAGATGACTGCAAACTGGGCGCCATAATCAACTCTCCAGCTGACACAAACATCCTTCAAAAAGGTCTCACAGAGACAGATAACTGGTGCCAGCACCATGGTTTAAAGCTAAATGCCAAAAAATGTATAGTCATACCCTTTGGCAAAAACAATGTGCCCACAAATTACCACATAGGTGGAAACCCGTTAAGTACAGAAAAAGTTATTAGGGACCTGGGGACCCAAGTTGATAGCAATATCTCCTTTGAAAACCACATTGCCAAAGTGGTTAGAAAGACCTTCTACATAGCCCACCTCATCATGAAGGGTTTCACATCTAGATCAAGAGAGGTAATCGTGCCCCTTTATTCATCCCTCATCAGGCCCATCATAGAATACAATGCCCCTTTTGGGATGTACCTTACCCGACACCTGCAGCAATTAGAAAGACCCCAAAAGTATCTCACCAAGAGGATCAAGGGCCTCAAACAGATGCCATATGTTGCTCGGTTAAAAAAACTCCAGCTCTACTCAGTTGCATACCGCCTACTTCGAGGCGATCTATGCCTGACATACAAAGCTATGTCAAATCCAGAATTAATGGACATGCTCCACCTCAGTAAATCTAAATCCCTTAGAGCCACACGCTCGAGGGACTTGAACCTCAGCACAGAAATAAATAGAACTTGCTGGAGGGACAGGTTCATAACCCAGAGGCTCCCTTCGCTCTGGAATAGTATTCCAGTTCATGTGAGGCAGAGCACCTCACTGAATCTCTTCAAGAAGAATCTCGATAAGTGGATGGGGGATCGTAGGTTTGTCCCAGGGATTACTCCAGTGTCACTATTAGACAGAGGCACAGTGAACTAAACCTTAAAAAGGGCACAGTATACTCAAATCAAGGGGTGGCGTAAGTCATACAGAATTGGGCTAGGCTTATAATTGCCCCAGGGCAGATAGCCTAGTATGAACCTATGAACCTATGAACCTATGAACATGCAGTCCACTGAATTGTTGTAGGTACTCACACAGTTAAGTGATGGCCTTTACATACTGTGGCTAGTCTGATCTGTTGCAACCTGCTGTTATACTAGCCACCTTTTGGGTTACTCAGAACATGTATAACATGTGTAGGTTTGGACCTCAGTCCCCCCATTTTCTCTGGCTTTGTCCAGCTTCCTTGCAGTAACAGATTACACTGTTATGACATTCTGTGGGACTCCTACCATACCAGTAACTCACATACAAAAGCTGTAGATGTTGCCAGCTTTGAACCATTAACACCATCAACCATGCTAATGTCCTTAGCCCAGTGAGCCACACCAGCATCCAGAAAGTGAGGTTAAATTCCTCACCCTATCAACAGCATACAGACATACACTATGACCCCTGCTGTGACCCCTGCATTTTGTGCAAAATACAACATGTGGCCAGGTTCTTTGTGACAGCCCTGGAATTGTGTGGTCTGCTGATATATCCTTTCAAACATACTGTTACTGCAGTTGTATGGGGACACTGATGTGTTGGGGGTAAGGGAGTCTGGCATTGACAGTCGTGCTTCTGTCCTATGACCCCACTGTTTGGCATTTCTCTTGAAGAATACAGTGGGGTTTCCAGCCATGTGGCCTAATGCATATAATGGGGCACCCAGTGTTCGAGAGAGTACCTGTTGTTCTCTGCAGGTAGCCCACTCTATTCCCTTGCACACATGCAGCAGGTCCATACATATACTACCATAGTCTAGTACCCCATACATTTGTTGTATAGGACAGTGACTTACCTTGCAAATGCAGCGGTTGAGAGACCTATGTTTCAGGGCTGACTCTGATGCACACAGTACACAGCCAATACATGGTTAGGTACAGGATGTGTGGTCTGGCTGGCATAATTTTTACTATGTATGCGAGACAGACTAAGATGTCAGTCCCTAAGACCCTAGGTTGTCAGTGCATGTGCTATGCATTGTCTCTTGGCCAAGGCCAGGGCATACTGGACATGCCTATGTCTACCTAAAAGGACAGCCTCAGGGGGTTCCTCCTCGGAGTCCCCCTGTGGGTGTGGCTGTGAGGACCTAGGCACAGGTGGGGGGCTGTGTATCCCTTCCCTGTGATGACTCTGTCACAGCTGTTTCCACAGAATCATATTGTGTAGCATGGCACATACTGTGAGCATCTGTGTGCATTTGGCTGGAGATTAATGCAGGGCTCCACCAAATATATCTAGGTACTGGAACAATGACTTCAGCAGTCCAAACACACACTCTATGTTGTTACTAGTTTGTGCGTGTGCCTCATTATGGCATTTTTAGTGGGTGGCTGTGCATTTCTGATGGGTGTCATCATCCACAATTCCAGTGCATAGCCAGCATCCCATAGTAGATGGCCATATGGGATGCCCCCCCCCCCAGAAAACATCTGATACAGCTGTGATGCATGTCAAAAATGGGAGTCATGATAACTGCCAGGGCTGCCAGCCCACACATTCATGATAATGCCCTGGGCATTGTACATGACCTGGCAGTTGGAGTGATACCCCTTGCTGTTGATGTAGACTCTACCCTCCTCACCGGACAGTGCTTTGATATGTACAAGAGAGCAGTCTATGGTACCCAGTACCTCAGGGTAGTTTGCTATACAGTAGAAAAGTCACAAACTTCTAGACCTCTCCTCAGGGATGTGGGGTAAATAAATGTGCTCACTGGCATGTGTTAGCATGGCATCCAGGAACTGGTGGAGTACCCTGGATGCTGATGTCTGTGAAACCCCCATAATGTCCACAGTTGGTCTTTGGAAAATACCTGTAGCTGCTATCCTAAAGGTTATACATACCTTTGTTTACACTGGGATGGTTTCTCCTCTGATGGCTGTGGGTCTGAGTTGAAGGCGGCAGCACTTGGTGAATTCTTGTAGTATGTACCTGTCCACCCTGCAGTGCTCTACAATATCCAGCTCATGTAGCTCCTGGAAGGTTACCCTTGGCCTGAACAGTATTCTTCTTTTCAGTGTTGGCCTATTGTCAGCATCAGCAGTGACCTCAGCATCTAGCACATACATATGTAGCAGAGCTGCAGTAGCCCCTAACATTGCCTTGGTTAAAAATCCAGTTTGTACTTCACTGGTGCAGAGTATGGGGTAAAATCAGAGTGTAGAGTGTATGAAACTTTTCTAGTGATCTGCTTTAGTTACAGCCTGTGCTACCTATGATGCATTCCACATGCCAAGTACATCATTATCACTGTTTTAATGGCCCAGTTTAAGTTCTAAAGGGGCCATCAGTAATCTATATATAATTGGCTTTCCCAGGCAATTTTCTTTTTTTTACAGCCTTCCCTGCTAAGCACTGTGGCATGGTGCACTAATCTGGGCTGCACATATAAACAATGCTCAGCAATCAATGGGCACACCCCCATAGATGGGCACTCTCTGCAGAGCGGTGCACAATGCAAATGTGCTTAAACTAGCTAAAACATGCAGCATGCAGGTAAACAAAGCTTAGCAGGCACTGGACAAATCCCCCTGCTTAGCTCATGGCATGCAAACAGGCACCACTGAGCACCATTGTGCTAAAAGAAATACAGACGCATCCCCTTTTGTCCACCTCTTCTGTGGACACCAACATGGTTCTAGGGCTACACAGATGTGATCTGTGGGCATGGATACCCATTTTTGCTATTCAGTAACCCCAGGTCATTTGCATACAGATCTGTGCACACATCCAGGAAACCAAACTATTCCAGACCCTGCCTCCTTAGCAACCACATAAATATACCATTGTATATATTCCATGCAAGGCCCAATAATGCCTTGCCACATATTTTATTTTTTTTTTGTTTTGTTTTTACACTTGTTAATATTTACAGAGTACAGCAAACTTATGAACCTGAAATTTACAACATACATATATACAAGCATTAATATTATTTAAGTCAGTACAATCATTTGGTCTTTGTGGAGTACAACAATGAGGTCCTAGTCCAATGACATATCATATTTGCACTACTACATTGAACATTGTGCACTAAACTATGACATATGCAGGGCAATAAAGATATCACAATTAAATATGCTTGAGTCAAGAGCTGTTCTCTTGAAGTGTTGTATATTAATAAAGAACATTATTGTTAACCCCCCATTTTAACTTTTACAATAGTTTTAGCATACTGTCCTTCCCCTTATATATTTACATTGGTTCAAATTTTTGCCTTTACTGTTAGGCATGTTCTGGTCAAGTAGTCCAATAAACTCATGTCAAAGGCATTCAGTAGCTGTGTTTGTTTTGCTGTAGAGCAGGACTGTTATCCAAAAAGCCTGAGATGAATTACTGATTCCTCTCAAATTTGAGCATCATCCATGAATTATGAGCATGCGGTAACTGATTAATAGACCTGTGAAAAGACATGGCTGTGGGAGTGACCTAACTTGCTTTACAGAAACACTGGCATTTGTTGAGCTAAATTAGCTGGACTTTTAGAGAGCTTTGAAAAGATATTGTGCTTTCCTTTAGTCCAATATCACGTGAGATACCATTCCAGGGTGGTGGAGCTAATTTGGAAAAGGATCTTTTGTGGTGGCATCTTTAGAAGTAGGTCTTGATAACAGTGTTTTATCTATGTTCTATAATATGAATGGTTGGTGTCTCTGAAGTAGGATAGATTTTAATTGTGTGCAATATTTTTCATTAAGTGTCTTGTATGTTAGCATGTTTAATAACAAGGGTGGTCTTGCATGTATATGCAACCACTTCCATCTCTGTATAGTAGAACAGATGTGCTCCAGTGGTGAGCTAGATGTGAGAAGGGCAAAACTTTGTTTACAGTTCTTGGAACTGGTGTACTGTTGTGTGCTGACAGGGAACCAACTAGTGAAGAATCATACTCAAGCCTAGATAGTATTAGGTTCACTGTAATGGATCGTTTGATATCTACTGGAAGAAGGTTGGATACTTTATAAGAAACATTAAGCTGAGAGGATACTTTGTTAACCATACCTCAATGTGTGTGTAAATGTCATGATCTGATCTAGGATAAACTAAATATATTTGTTGATTGTTGGTAACTGGCAAGTTGTTACGAAGTGGGTCTGTGATGCTAATGTTTTGTCCCCTCTTAACAACTGATGTCTTCCAAAAAGTATATTGTTTGATTTGCTAACATTGGTGGTTAATTTATAAGTGATTGCTAATTCCATACTCGTGGGATGTCTTCTTGCAATTCTTTTGGTTATTGTTTCTATGGTATTCCTACCTTTGCTAATAACTATTTCATCTGCATATAAAATGCAAGTGAGGTGTGGGAGATTCAAAGTAAATCATTTGTGAAGATGAAGAGTCCAAGAATCGATTCTTGTTATACACTAAGGTGATCTTGTTAATGTTGGAGTAAAAGGTAAAAAGGTGGTGTTGTCAACCATGACTGTTCAGTCTGAAAAGTAGGTTTTGAACCATTGGGTGACTCCTTTTGTGAAGCCAATTGACAAAAAATTTGTTTAGGAGTATGCTGTGGTAAAACATTTAAAAATATGCATTTCATGTCTAGGAAAATGGCACTGGTTATTTAACCCTGATCTGTGTTATTATAAATATGACCCATTAAGGCATGAATTGCTGTCAAAGTGCTGTATTTTGGCCCAAGTCCATGCTGCTTATCAGTGACTGATGCCATTAGAATTATCACTGAAATTAGAACCGAAGTACACATTGTGTTAACGTGTGTGTGTGTGTGTGTGTGTGTGTGTGTGTGTGTGTGTGTGTGTGTGTGTGTGTGTGTGTGTGTGTGTGTGTGTTAGAGCACATAGGGGTGCCTTTGTTGACTTGATACATGGGCTGCTTGGGAGAGTGAACACTAGCATGGTCAGTTCTGGTAGCACTAGTGTTTGATTCAAAGGTATGGTAATGAGACGATAGCAAGGCATCTTTCATAAAGGCCATACTTGTTCCTGAATCACATTTTCTTGCTAATGGAATAATTGACAACAACTCCTCAGGAATAATTACTCCTGCCAGTTCAAGCATTTCCTCAGAATTCATATACCCAAATATCTGCTTCATCAATTGCTGAAACTTTTGGCCGATATCTATTTTATGGACTATAACCAAGACATTTGCAAAACTGATCTATGGTTATGTGAAAGAAAATTTATATTAATATGGTTAACTTACTGATTTACTGCATGATTTTAACAAGCCATTCCATTATCTCCAAACCACCCTAAACTGCTAAACTGACAAAATAACCATTTCAAACAATTAATACCCCTATACAGTTCTAACATTAGCACCCAACCACCTCTTTAAACTCCTCCTCCTCTTCTTCCCTGCCCCAATTATATCGTACCACTATTATCACCCCCTCCTTATCTTCCTTCACGTAAAACTCTCACTCTGTCTAACTTCTCGCTCACTGAACTCAACCCTTGCTATGTCGAAACAATATATCTACTATTTTCCAAACAATAGCATTTTTTTAATCAGACAACATACATTACCTGCGAAGATGTTTAACTGCAAATTATTTCCCCTGTACTGCAGTCAGTGTTATAATAATCTTTACAATAATCAAAATCTATAGTGTCCATATATTTTTTAAATATTTTGCTGATTGAATGTCTGTAGTGCATACTTGTAAATTAGAACTTCTCCTTAAAACATTGTTTAATGCATGCCTACTAAATAATCTGTACATCAAAGCTTTTCTCACCAGGTCAATGCCGAAAGTGTTTTTTTATAACAACCCTGTCAGACTTTCCCAGAAAACAAAATGCAAATGTATTTATTTATTTTTATTTATTTATTTGACATTTGTTTACCAGGAGGGTCTAACTGGACTAAGTAGCCCATTTTCAGCAGAGTCCTGGGAAGAAAAGCTCCACATGTAAAATTTTAACAATTACAATAACAATCAACATGAAAAGTACAAATTTTGAGATAAGAATTCTCAAACTTTACAACTTACAATTCATACATATGTACAAATTATGAGATATAAAATGACATGTTATAAAAAAGAAAAGAAAACATTATCAAATATATACAAGTATTACAGGTACTGTGGTGCATACATTGTTTATAGCAGTACATGGTGATATATTTGTTAAGATGTGGACTACAAATTGCTTTGGCATTATAATGAGCATATATAATTTTGTTTAAAAGAGGAATCAAGGAAGGAGTTAAGTTACAGGTTTTGTAGAAAAAAAATGTGTTAGTGAGAGAAAGTAACCACATTATTCAAAGGCTGTGAATAGGCAGTAGGGGAAGGAACAGACAAAGTAATTTTGTTCAGCCTGGGGTTGAGCAGGAGCATGACCAACTTTGATTTAGGTGGGACTAAAGCAGGGTTTTGAACTGGGTGAGGTTGCTAGTGTTCTGAATATAATAAACAAATAAATGACTTTAGAAATTGCCAGAATACATGTCACTGACAAGAGTTGAATAAAATCAAACTGTTGACCCTAACAGTTGATCCATTTGTTCATGATCTGGGAACTGTCATGGACAGTGACCTAACTTTTGACCACCATGTGTCCATTGTTGTAAGAAAGTCCTTCTGTATTGCACATCTTATAAACAAAATGATTGTGTCTAGATCCAGGAAAGCCATTGTGCCTCTTTACTCAGAACTCATTAGGTCAGTCATTAAATATAATGCCACCTTTGGCATGCACATATCCAGATACACAATAACTGGAATGCCCACAAAGATACCAACACACCTATGTTTTAAATTCTTTCAATGCTTACTGCACTGCCTGCTCAAAGGTTATTATTCTGTCTTCTCTATCGCTTTGTTTAATAGTTTTGAAAATCATATTGTACTTGTACTTACATTACCTTGCACAAATGTTTTTATTCTGTCTTCTATATTACTGTGTTTTGTTGTTTTGTAAATTATGTTGTACATGTTAACTTTGTTGAATTAGCTTTGTAATAATTGTAGGTGGAGCTTTTCTCCCCGGGCCTCCATTGAAAACAAGCTCATTTTCGCCCGATGGACTTTCCTGATTAACAAACTGCAAATAAATAAATAAATACCTTACTAAAAGGATACAATGCCTAAACAACATGACTTAAATGGACTAATCCAAAGCCTTGTCACTATACTAGGTATCCTACAGATTGCTAAGGGGTGACCTGTGCCTGGCATGAAAGCCATCCTTTGACCCAATACTGATGGATTTACTGCACATCAGCAAGTCAAACTACATCAGATAGACTTGGTCTAGGGATCTAAATCTTTTCTGCAACATCAACAGAACAGTTTGAAAGGACAGGTAGACCTTGCAGAGGATACCGCTGCTCTGGAACAGACTCCCCATCCACATGAAACAAAATTCATCCCTGTTTGTACTCAGCTGCAACTTGGATCTATGAATGGGAAACAGAAAATTTTCCCCAGAACTTCCCCTTGTGCTACTGATGGACATAGGACGATCATAAATGCTTTTTCCCATGCATATATCCCCTCAAATTACCTATGTTATAACCCTAGTTATTTTCATTAGGGATAATATAAAATTATTGGCCATGGGATGGGTAAGACTAATCTCTAACAAAAAGGGATATGTTAATACAAGCACAAAAAGGGGAATTTGCTATTCTATAAACCTATAAACAAAACATATTCATCCATGGTAAAGGTAAAATTGACTGGAGCTTTTTTATAGATCTATACTTAGCAATCGAGAAGATAAATTGTGATCTATTTCTCAAGAAGCTCACATTATTTGGATGTGGATATAAGAACTGTGCTAGTTCAGCAACTATCTGACAATTAAAAATTCATAGTCCAGTCTGGCAATATCAGAGAAGTACAGGTCTGTTCATCAAGTGCTTGCCAGGGTTCCATCCTTAGACCAATTTTCTTCTCACACTTCATTATTTACAATAACACTGCTATAACTGTATTGGCTATCTCTTTCGTTATGCAGATGAAATAGCCAGCATAAATGTGACCTATTCCCTACACTAATGCAAAACGTCCTTCAGAAGGGCTCACTATTATTATATCCATAACTACTGCAATGTTATTTGGCAGTCACCAAAGATTATGCAAACCTAACTCCTACAAATAAAATCCCTGAGGACTATTACAAATAAAATCTAGTAAACAATGAACCCATTAAATCAGTTGTCGAATACATATCCCTCAAGTTCATACTTGGCCCTAAACTAACTTTTAAAAACTATGCAGATGCCTGCATAGCTAAACCAACTTTCTCAGTTAAAAGCCCAAGTTTAGGGATCTCCTGCAGCTTGAACACATTCATACATATGCAGTTACAGATAAAAGGTTTCAGAGCAATGAAATCACGCACTCTCTTCTTGGGTATGGTGCTTTTCATGCACTCTGACCTACTGGCAAATATGTGGAAGTATTTGTCATGACAGATATCACTGGGTACTGCAGTTCTCATCTCTATTTTTCTTTTATATTTAAGTTTACTATTAAAATGTTGAAGTCAGGTTTGGCGAACACGGAAAGAAAAATGGCAGTTGGCCAGTTGCCATATTGCCAAATGTTAGGCGAGTGAGAGTAGATATCAGTGAACGATATGTCATTATTGTAAATACTTAAATGTAAATAGTTGTATTTACTTCATTTTGTTTTATTTTTACTACAGTTATTCATTTCACCTGATTACTGGATATGTAATTTTTGCTTATGTTATATTGCTGCACTGTTTTTCTTGGGTTTTTGTATATTGCCTACTATGTTATCTTTTTATGTTTGTATTGCTGGAGCTTTTCACCTCAGGTCCCCAGTGAAAATGGTCTATTGGCTCAGATGGATTAATCCAGTAAAAAAATGTCAAATAAATAAACAAATAAATAAATGTTCTGCATAGAGATTGTGATACAGTGCGTATTGAAAAATGTATCCCTTTTCTCACTGTAGTGCGATCTTGGAGTTGGAATATATAGTTTGCAGGGGGTGTGGAGGGCTGTGGTGCAGAGGGGCTTGTTATCTTGCTAAAATGTCAACACCGATGTAGCTGTTTAACTTACATTTGCACTTACACTGACGTCACATTCAATATTCAACATAAATGTCGAATCTGCTGAATTCATTCAACAGATTCAGCATTTATGCTTAATTAATATGCAGGAATTCATAGACTCCATTCGATGTTTTGGACTTTTTTTAACTTTAGTGTTTTGATAGTAAACTATATATATATATATATATATATATATATATATATATATATATATATATATATTAGTAGTAGGGAGAAAGTAATGGAATGTGTGGGAGGTATAAGATGGGGCTATGTTTTAAGTAGGAGGAATAAGTTAGAGTAAGTTGACATTGGAGAATAAATATGTGATAAGTGATCATTTTAAGTTAGAGGAGTCAAGTTTTAGGAAGATGGAAGTTAGTACATCTATAGTACCAAAGAGTGGAGAGGTGCTGCTTCAGGGATGTTTTGAAGAAGAAGGCATTACAGATACTCCTGCTAGCTAAAGGGAGTACATTCCATAGTTTGGCAATGGAGAAAGAGCAGAGCATCTGATCTGCTGCGAGTTTTGGTTTTTCAACACGAAGGAGGAGTTGGTTTTCTGATATGAATGATCTGTGTGAACTATTTGGGTTGTAGTGAGTTAGGATGGAAGATAGGGCTAGGCAGTCTAATATAAATAATTATACTTATAGGAGGGGAAGTAATAAATCAGAGACTGACTCTTTTTTAGCTTCTAAAAGTATAAAGATTATTATAGAACATGCAATACAGACAGGATTTTCATATCATATGGCTATATGGATAGAAACCTATCAAAAAAAAGAACATTAAAATTGGAAAGGAAATGAAAAGATTTAATTGAAAGAAAAATGTAAGGGAAATATACTTCAGTTATGGAAAGAATATTTATCTATAGGAGCTTTTTATAATAATTGGACAGAATGGTGATTAATATTCTAAGAAAATATAAATCAGATTATTTACAATGGGGCCATGCATCAAGACAAAAAGAAACACAAGAATATAAGGAGGTCCAGAATAAAACATTAGGTAATTTGGAGAGAAATGAAATTGTTTACTATGCAAAAGAGGTAGAGATATATATAAGGAACCAAGAGAAAATAAAGGGCTTATTGTATAAGCAAAGATATTTTTTGCAAGGAAAAAAAGAAGAAGTTTCTCCTTGTTTGAATAAAAGGTTTAAAGAAGAAAGTAGTACAATGAGATAAATTAGAAATAAGATAAGGGAAGTGACGGAACAACAAAGTGAAATTATGGAAATTATAGTGCAGTTTGTTAAAAAGAGTTAAATGGTGTAAATAAATAGAATATTAAACGAGTTACTGAAGATATAAATAAAGAATTAGATCAACAGATTGCTACAATGGAGTTTGACATGATAATGAAGAAAGTAAATATTGGATCTGCAGCAGGTTCAGATGAAATATACTATTTTATGTATAAGAATTTGCAATTATGGCAAAAAGAAATATTTATGTTGTATTAAATGAGTGGTTAAATGATGACATTTCTTATATGCAAATATGTTGTGGTATTTCGAAATTTATATCGAAAAACGAGAAAATATGGAAATAATTAATTAGAGGCCAGCTGTATTAAATAATACAGATTATAAAATATTTATGAAAATATTGCAAACAAGAATAGAAAATAAGACAAAGTGTTTGAGGATAATATAAATAGTGTTAAAGGAAGAGGATCCCAGGAAATATTGATTGTTAGAGACATAGCAGTGTTATACAAAAAGAAAATAAAGGAGAGAATATATTAATAGGGGATATAAATAAAGCTTTTGTTATGATAGATCATGATATACTAAGGGGGGTTATGGAATGTTATAATTTAAATAAACAGATACAGGATGTAATTAAGTCAGTATATAAGAAGAGTGAAATAAAAATCTTGATAAATGGATGGTTACGTGAAGAGATAGAAATGAATAGGCCATTAAAACAAGGATGTCCAGTAAGTAGTATTTTATTTGTGATGGTTATAAATTGTATAGTTAAAAAATAAATGAAGATATGAAGGAGGAAAGGTGCATACAGAGTGAAGGCATTGCATATCCAATTATTATGTTTTATGCAGATGATATCATCATCATGACTAAGGAAAGTAAAATGAAGGAACAAGTAATTTCTAGAATATATGATTATCTGCAGAATACAATAATATTATTAAATAAAAAAAGTAAAGTATTTGGTTCAGAAGAAGGGTTTAAAGGAAATTCAATTTGGAACATAAGAAATATCTATTGTGGGAATAATATTCAGAGCTATAAAGATAGTTATGGAACAATGGAAGAATTATTTTTTAGGAATTAAGAGAGCTTAGCATGACATAATGTAGATATGGATCATCATATAGAAAGAAATACATTTAATAAATTCCATATGGATGGGATGAATAGCATATATGGATAGTATACATATCATGACAAGACACATAAAAAAAATTATTGAATGAATATTCAGATTTATTTGGGGTTCTAGACTAAACCCAATAAGAAGAGGGGGTTTATATATGGATAAGGATGATGAGAGATTAAGTTTATTGAATCCTAAATTTATGGAGCATCTTTAAATGTATATAGGGTATTAAAATGGATAAATGGAAATGAAAATGATTTCATAACAAACCTGATTAAGATGAAATACAATAGAACATGGAATATAATAAGATTGAATAAGAGGGAAAAGAATGGAGAAATGAAGAAATAAAATGTTATACAGAAAAAATAAGGTTGGGGAAATTAAATACAGAAAATGGGAAAATAATAGGAGACTATGGTATAAAAATATAATGATAGAAAATGATTGTGGTAACCAATAGAAACATTTGACAGTAGAGAGAATTAAAGCCATAAAGCAAAGAAAGCTTGGTGTATGAAAAATGAGGAATGTCAGGATTTTTGGGAGATTACAAATTAATAGCTTGCCAGTAAAAGGAAATATGCCTTATAAAAAATAGATGATAAAGTGTGCTTTTTTGTTACAAACTAGAGACTACAGATCATGTCTTTCTGGCATGTAAAAAGTAGTTCAAAATTTATTGGAAATAATAGAAACAAAAATCTTGGATGATTTTCAAGAATATAAATAACTGAATATGGATATGACTGAATATAGCTTTTATGAAAGTTTAAATAAGGAATATGTTAAAATATTCCATAAAATATATTTTGTATTATTTGAGTTATTTGAAATGAAAGAATAAATAAAAATATAAAAAATAGTAAAATGGATCACAACACATAAATTCAATAAATTTAATGAAACATACCCCTGGATTCACTAATCTTCCGTGCAGGATTAGCTTAGTCCTGCATGGAAGTGCCTGTTTTGGAGCAAGATGGCAGTGCGCCATGCATATTAATAAGGTGCACTGCCTGAGCTCCTAGGCTTACATGGAGCATGCATGAGTACAGGGGGCATTTCTGAGAGCAGAGCTCTCAGAATAAACATGCCCCTGCAATGTAGAACAGCAGAAGGTGTTAAGAAATGAGCGAGGTTGCTCATAGGTGTCCGCATATCCCCACCAACAGTCCCCCATGTGTACAACAGCAACAGTACATATAAATTAAAAGAAGAAACCATTTTATTTATTTTTTAAAATCCAAGTACAGCTAACCGTCATTGCACGGGTGTGCCCATTGCTTAGCTACGGTTATAGCAGCTTAAAAGGCTGAAGAGGATAACAAGGAAAATATATGCAAATGAAGCAGCCCAACAATAGTGTAGTGAGCAGAGCGTTTGCCTAACGAACAGGCATTCCTGGTTCGAGCCCCACTATAGCACAGTCTATTTTACAATGCAAAGCATGTTATAACCAATATTTATGCTGCAAAACCCATGGAAAAAACATATATTGATGAACTGGAGTACTGCAGGAAATGCACATGTGAAGTGTCAATGTCATAAAGAATAAGGCACTAGTAAGCAGGTTTAAGCACAGATAAGCAGTAGTATACATATGTAAGCACTAGTAAGCAAGTTTAAGTGCAATTGCATGGGGGTAAGCATTGCCTACACAGATTAAGCAAAGTAGAAGCTAACTGAGTGTGAGAAACTGTAACTGGAAGTAAGTACTGCTTAGCTCTGCACAAACCTTCGCAAACCTGCTTACAACTACTTTAAAGTTACTTAACCACTCTGTATCCAACGTCCCGTATTCTGCCCAGCAACAAAATGAACAGCCTCTGCAAGGCTTGAATCCAAGACCTTGTGCACTACAGTCATAATAGTTAACCACTAAGCCATCATAACAGTGCATAAGATCGAGGTTTCAACAAACAAATCCTCACCATAGGAAATCAAACTGAACATGTAAAAGGAATCTATGTACAGTGTACTGTTGTATAACCTGCTACATAACATAAATATGTAAACTGGAGTACTGCAGTGAGGCCAGATATGAAATGTTATTGAAATAAAGTGTTTAAGTCCCCAGGACCCCATACAGTGTATGTACACATGAATCACAAATACCAGACACATATATAACATGTAACAAATAATAAATCAATGCTAAGGAAAATATAATCAAATTAAATATTAAACAATGCTAAGCATTTCACAGCTCAGCTTAGTTGGGGTAAGCAATGTGTAGGCCGACTAACTCAATCTGCCCAGTGGTATGCCCCTTTAAGCAATGCCACCATTAGGTAAGCAGGTGTGCCCATAGCTTAGCCTTTTCAAAACCATCCAATCATGGGAAAGTGCAAAAAATCGGGCATATTTAAACCCCACAGTCGCCAACAATTCCCATAACTGGTTGCACCTCCCTACTGTAGGCAGAATGGCAGGAGTTGGGGAAGGCACTTGATTTAGAGCACAGGGCTGGGGCACCCAGGAGTCCAGATTCATGGTATGGCTCCTGGTAAAACACCATGAGGAGAGACTACTGCAGGGCCAGTACCAGGGCTGTCAGTATAAAGTGGAGGCCTGGGACAGTCTCAGCTGTGACCTCACCAGTGCCACTGGTATCCCCTGGACTGGTGAGCAGGTCAGGCATCACCATGCTGACCTGAAGTGGTGGAGGGGTGATCTCTTGGACCAGTGTATCCAAGAAGCAAGGCAGATGGCCGATGCCCTACCACTAAGTACCCATTCTACTACGTAGACAATCATTGCGTAGCTTGTGTATACTTGGATAGGTAATGGCTAAATATCACTGTATCTCTGACAGCTGCAGATGAGCAGGCTGCGAACCAGCAAGCCCATGCAGCTAGGCAGCAAAGGCTGCATTGCGAGGCAGGTTAGTAATATTCCTGCATGTACTGTCATAACAAATAAATATAACAGCTCTGGAAAGTGTTGTACCAATAAAGATGTGTATTGTATATGGGATGTACTGAATAAACTAGAAAATATGGCAGAAAGACTGTCATATAGATTCCATGGAAATAAAGGTGCAATATCTTGTGAATAAATGTATAATCCCTGGAGTGCTTGTGTACATCCTGCCTTCATATGTTGTTGCAGTGTTGCATCATATAAATAGTACAGTTGTATTAAGCAGTGTTCTCACACTGTTTAATGCAGTTAAAATGTGTAGGAATTTTAGTATAACAATGTTGGAAGTCCCAAGAGGTCAGTCATATAGAACAACTGAAGGAGACAGACAGAAACCATTGGAATGCTTTACACAAATTCCCTGATAGCACAGTGTACTGTGATTTCAACTGTAGTATTTTTACCACACACAGCAGGGGTTAAAATCCCGGGAGTGGTAGTAAGTTGTATGCATAATCATACCCCAGAATTGTACAGATTTTGCGAATGTTCAGTTAGAAAGCTGTATGCATAATTAGACCCAACAACTGTACAGACTTTGCTAGAATGTTCAGATAGTACACTGTAAGTATAATCATAACCATCACCTGTACAGACTGTGGCAGAATGTTCAGGTATTAAGTTGTATGCATATTCATATCCCTCAACTGTTCTCATCTGTCCAGCATGTCCAGATAAATGGCCCAAATCTGCTGCCCTGTAAACTGTTCCCCTGAAAAATCAGTATGCTGATCCAAGAAATGTAGGCAGCTTATACTGACATATAATGGATAGTCAGACCCGAACATAAAAAGAGAATGTATATGGAAACAAACCTGTCATTGTAGCATCCCACCCAACGTGTATGACAGCTATTTCAAAATATGTCACATTAAAACCTGCCTCCTGTCAAGCCTTGACCAGAGTGTGTGCAATAACAGATTGTTAGGTATGTGTATAACATCATGGAATCTTGGAGTATGTGTAGTATTTGTCAGGTAGTGTTAACAAAGATTTTCTCCACAGCTATAACAGGTAAGAGGTGTAGACTGTATGTACAACACAGGTCACATATATATATTTGTCTACAAGCATGGAATCTGGGAGTATGTGTAGAAATTGTCAGGTAGTGTTAACAATGATTTTCTCAACAGGTATAACAGGCAAGAGGTGTAGACTAAACGTAAGATGCAGTCCACGCATATACTAATCTACAAACATACCATTGTACAAAGTAAGGACATTGGGTAGTGTAATAATACATGTAAGGGACAGATCACTGCAATGACTAAGAAAGTTGTAAAAACTACAGGGATATATTAGTTGTCAGTTGCACATCCCTGGCTATTTTCCCTATCGTCTGCCCCTTTTTTCACCACTTTCCTATCAACCCCTTTTTCTTTTCTTTTAAAAAAAATAGCATGGGGGTTAAGTGGGAGTAAGCACTTTTACGCAGCAGTAAGTGGGATTAAGCCTGTTTGCATGGTGGTAAGCAATGCCTACACTGGTTAAGCAATGTAGAAGTTAACTGAGTGTAAGAAGCTGTAACCGGAAGTTAGCAGTGCTTACCTTAATGCAAACCCGCTTACAACTGCTTAAAAGTGCCTTAATCACTCTGTATTTAACGACCTATGTTCTGCCCAGCAACAAAATAAACAGCTGCTGCAAGGCTCATTCCCAGGACCCTGCACACCATAGACAAAGTGATTTGCCACTAAGCCATGCCAGACATAAATAAATCTGATGCTTTCAGAAACATATCACCCAGTCCAGGCATGCAACAGTACAGAGAATGTATACCAACATCTAGACGTATGTGTGTGTAAATATATATATATATATATATATATATATATATACATATATATATATATATATATATACATATTGATATATATATTATATATATATATATATATATATATATATATATATATAAATATATACATATATATTAATATATATGAACATATATACATGCAAATGCCTACATCGACACATACATCTGTCTACACCTACATGTCTACATATACACAGCAAGTTACATATGTGTACTCAGATATATATCTATGTAGGTATATACGGATATAGTTATATATATGTAAGTAGATATATATATATATATATATATATATATATATATATATATATATATATATATATATATATATATATATATATATATATATATATATATAAAACTATATATATCTATATATATATATATATATACATATGTAGGTATATATGGCCATACATCTGTAGATAGCAGTGGCAGATTAACAAAAACACGTATGTCCCCATGCACTGTTAATGGGGTTAAGAGGCCCCACACACTATATGTCTTGTATGAATACGCATCCCCCCACAGCCAAACATGTCCACCCTGCAATACACTACCAAGTGTTGCAGATCCCATAACCAGGACCTGACACGACATGAGCACAAGATGTTAAGAGTACTACATCCCATCTGTATGATGTCAGGCTGGTATTGGTAACATATCATGCAGTACAGTCTGCCTCCCATAGGAAATGTAAAACGTGGAAGCCATCCACATCCCCAGGATACAGATACACAGACATAGATATGCAGATACAAATATACATATATATCTATATATATATATATCTATCTATATATATATATATATATATATATATATATATATATATATATATATATATATATATAGATATAGATATATATATATACATGTGACTACACATACACACGCAGATATATGTACAGTAAGATACATAGGTAGAAGGTGCACACAATATAGAACTGCCACTATGCCTACTGTATGGGCCACCCATACAAGTGACAACTGCTGCCTGCAACATATACCCACAGAGAGGTCATAGGAAAAAATATCATACACAGGTTTGCAGAAATGGAAAAACTTTAATTATGTACTATTACAGTTCTATATGCCATGTCATATAGCTGTTCAGACACTGACATCCATATAAACAGAGTGATGCAACTGTGAAACAGTTATACTAATACAGTAGTCTGGAAAGGTTCACAACTGTTGCTGTCCCGGCCAAGCCCTTCAAATTGTGCAATAGTGAAGACAGACTGGGCCACAGGATACCAAAAATCAACAGTATGTAATGCAGATGTATAGTTCAGCAGCCTCTGTCTACACTCTGTACAAAATCACTAGGTGGTAAAGACATCATGTGACCAAATGGGCTGTAACTGTTACATAACAAGGTATAACTGACACCATCACAATCACATTGACAAACAGAACAGTGTGTATGGTAGGAGGCCGTAGGCTTGCATTAACCCAGTTTATGTAAGTAATGTAAATATAGTTGAAGTATACTGTACTGTACATCCAGACACCTTAAGGCAGCTCACCCCTGATACCCTCACATTTTGTAACAGCCTAGGTCATTTATGGTGCTTCCTCTCCTAGACTCAGTAACACAGGCTCATATACCACTGTTCGATACACTGGCCTCTGGAGTGTATAAGAGGACACATGTATTGTGTAGGTGATGTCCACACATATATGGCCCCAGCCCCACCGTATGTGTGAGGGATACAACAGCAGTGGACTGATGGCAGCAATGGCAGCATGATATACTCACAGCCTTCTACGGAACAACCCTAGACATCTTGTCATATGTGCAAAGCTTGGTATGTAGGTGGAGGACAGAGGCTGGAACACAGGCACAAATGTGGAAAACTGTTGCCATACACTAAGCAAGTTGCTAGTGTTACAGGATAGTCTGCGATATACCCTTAGTCAGGGAATTGAGGTTAGAAACAGAAATGGATGTAGCCATGTACTGATAGCACTAAAATGCATGCACTGCCAGTAAAATATCTGACACAGGACCTGTGACACATGATGGGCACACCTCTGGCCACCAAAAGGTTAGGCCCACAGTTGAGAGCTATGCAGTCAGACTGCATTCCAGGGTAAACTAGTATGTACACACACACCCTGTAACACCAGTACTATACAAAGCATAGCATAACTCTATGCACACTCTGTCTGTAGTTCCTGAACCTCCTACAAATATGTGGCTGCCCTGAGTGTGCCGGTTCTCCTGTAAGAGGTATTGCTACTTTCTGTTGGTAACACTGATCCTCACACACAGGAAGGATGTCCATCACACAGGAAATGTACAGGGACCACATCCACATGATGTAGGGGTTTAGAGTAGGTGGTTACCATGACAGTGTTAATTGGAAGTACTACACGTGTAATTATATATATATATATATATATATATATATATATATATATATATATATATATATATCTATGGTTATATGGATAATAATATGTACATATATTTCCACCATATGTCCTGGACATGGAGTGTAGCCCTACCACAGCCTCTATAGTCCCACAGTCATAGTGCAAAGGGATGTCAGGTATGTATAGCAGGTATATTAGTAGACTATTGCTACTGTTGTTGGAATTGTCTTCACAGATATGGTGTGTGTTGGATGTCACATCTGCTTATAACATATGTGCCATTGGCTGCTGACAGACATTCTAAGGACATCATTGTAAAATACCACTGCCAGCACGTAATGCCTCTGTGGACTGTAGCAGAGATATTGGCCAATATATGTGGACATTCTGACACACTCTGTACAGTCCAGAGGTATAAACATAATCCCTTAGTGCAAAACATGTGTACCATGCTTGACAATATGGATGTAGGCAGTCATGTAGATGGGTATAACACATAACTGGAATACATTTGCAACTGTAGGTTATGCATTCACACACCCCTGTCTGGCCTGACACATAATACCCACTGGTACAGGGGTGCCATGGCCACATACTACCCACTAGATATTGACATACATCTGTACAGTATACCACTTGTCTATCTGACATAAATGACTGTTAAGGGATGCCTGGCAGCAATAAATCTGGCAAGTATCTGCACATGACATCTCACTGGGTAAGTACACTAAGCTGCTAGGCATGTAACAATGCACTGTGCAGGCTATAGGCAGACTGGCTCAACACTGGCCTACATCTCCTATGGGGGAATGTACATGTTCCTGCATATATAGCAGGCTCTACAGGCATGTCACTTCACAGGGTAAGATACACCTGTGTGAAAGTGCATAACAACAACCAATGTGAACACAGCCACAGCCACATATGTTAAGCTAGCATAATATTACAGTATATGGACTATCTGTTCAACACCATCCTCATATGTGCCACTCACAGACTGACCCTACATATATAGGGCTGCTACACAGTTTGGTCTGATGGCAGTCTGTGGTTTGGGACATGTGTGTGCATGGCCCTACAAACATGTACGCCAATATGGTACCATACAGTGGAGCAGCATGTAACATCAGATTGGATGACCTAGAACAATGACATCTACCACAGTCTGTACACAGGCTAAAGTACATATTAACAATACACACACTGTCGACATTCACCATAAGTAGACAGACTTCAGTACTGTACAAACATCCACAGAATGTCCAGGTTATGTCATCAAATATAACCCCTACTGTACATAACATGTGTAGCAGTCTGATATCTCACTGGCTTGTTATCGGATATGATGACACTAATTATGGTGTACAGCACATACGCACCACTTCATGCACAACATATGTACAAAGGTTGACAAAGTTGTGGCTGGAAGCACATACACAGGGCCAATAATGACATGTTGCTGTGATAACCTCATACATTTACTGTTGTAACAGGGTTTGTTGCAACATATGTCCTATGAGGGATATGAAGCCAGTAACTGTCATGGCTTTCACCATCTACAGACTGCAGTCCTCACACTACCTTCTGCAGTCCACAGATAGATGCTCCATGGGTAACACATGAAACCAAAGGCATAACTCACTACCCTGTCTGCAAATGACCCTGCAGATGGGGATTCCTCATAAACATGGAATCAACATGGCAGGTATTGAGACATGTAGGACAGTCATATCCACACACACACTGTTAACCCAACAGTACTCCAAATGCAGTATAGCAGCACTTACAGTCTGTAGTCAGGTTAGGCACACCCCCCTCCTGTGTGCTGTCCTGTTTCTACTGTGTATGTTGTTAGAGGTAAATCCCCAATCCATCTGAGATGTTGTTTGCCAAACAAAAGATATAGTTCCTGTTCACACTGAATGAAAAGGGCCAACACCAACATGATGTACCTAGATATTGGAGTGTGTTTCCATGCAATTGGCCATGGGAATGTTACCACAGCTTTCCCACATGCAATCAGCTAGGAGAGAGCTGCAATTCATGCAGAGGCCATCAGCTGATCACGAGCATCACTTTAAATACACATGCTGCTGCCAAGCAAAGCAGGTGTAGGTCTCCACATCCACCACAGAGGGAGTGGGAGAGGCAGACAGAGGCAAAGACAAGTCAGGGAGGGGTGGGAGAGTAAAACCTAGGCATTTTTGTCTCACACACCTACTAGGACAGGGTATCCAACCCCTAATGACTATGTAGTGCTATCACAGCTCTATGTAGTTATTGGATGCACCCCATGGGTTATCTGTTGTAGAGCCCTCAGAACATATATGTGATGGTGACTGACATCTGCAACAGGCATACAGTGGCTATATGGCAGGTGACGTACACATGCCTGTCTGCATGAAAAGGTGCCAGCATCAACACAGCCACACTCTCAAAGGGACACACACACACTGACACACTTGGCAGGGCCAGGATTACAACTCATCAGTAGTGGGATTGCCACAACACATCACTGTGCAGGTATCGCATGCACTACATGGGTTATATGGGGGTTGTATGGGCAAAGGGTAATTGATGGTGTCCAACATCAGACATCATGCTTCAGTATGCCCATGGGGGGTGTAGAGAGTGTGGATGTGAACATACACACCATACAACACATACACAGATACACAAGGTGTCAGTACTGACATGCATGGGTGCATGTCTGCACGGGTGTGTGATGGTCAACTGTGCCAGATTGCTGTACAAGGCTAGGCGATGGGTATACCTTGGCATCAGGCCACATGACAATGGTCTGCATTGTGGCTCAGGGCTGTAGTGTCTGCATTTGCCCACACAGGTGGGTACTGTATCCCCAATCCAGTCACCTGGGTGATTATTGAGTAAGGCCAATGCTGTGCATCGCTTGCCAAGTATGTGTTCCTTAGTCCATGACATGGATGGTGTCTGTGATGTGCACACCCCCCACATGCATGTACAATGACATGTGGAACTGTACCTGGGGTGTCTGTCCCATGTTGTGAACACAGATTATCATCAGATGTGCCAGTCTTGCCCACCTGTGGTGGGAACTGGTAATGGACATCAGGTTTATCCTGCACCTCCATTGATAGCATGCTAATGGGATTCCCTGGTGTCAGTGGCATCTGTCAATACAGGGCATGTTGTCAGGCATGGTATGTCCTTTGTGGGTCACATGTGATGGCACCACAGATGCTGCAGGTGTCCATTGGGGAGCATGGGGAAGGTGCACTGTCTGCATGTACGTGCATATTGGACAGATGGACAGGGTGCCATGCCCTCTGTAGCCCACAGCTATCACCCCATAGTTACTATCAGTGGCCAATATACAGTGTACTATCCACATATTGGCTGTTGCCTAGGCATGTGTGTGTGTGTAAGAGACATGGGTTGAGAGTGTGCTCTGGGTAATA
>NC_056745.1:1529070573-1529073073 GCF_019279795.1 Protopterus annectens | reverse complement strand
TTGCTCTGTTGATATCTACAGCTGTTGGTGTGCTGTAGCAGCCTCATGGCCCAGGTAGAGTGCAAGTGTGGTCAGAATGTAGTGTAGTGAATAGCAGTGTACTGTCAAATATACTTGATAGCAGTTGTCAACTGAATCTTTTTCCTTCCCCCACCACTCAACTGATCCAACCATCACACTGAAACCAACATGGGTATGTTCCTAAACAAACCTCTGTTGTTGGGACCATTGTTCCATTTGGTTTATCATTGTTTAAACTGTGTGCATACTAATATTCCCTGTTGAATAATCATTTTATTGCCTGCCTGACATACCACTAACTGGCATGCTGTTGCAACCCTGAATGCCATTCCATATATGCATGGGTTCTGTTTGCTATGGCACTGTTATAATTGCACTGTTTTGGGTAAATGGGAATATCCATGCATGCTACTTTGACTAATTTTGTAATGTGTTGTGCATGACTAACCAATATTCATTGTTAATTTCCACACCATAGCACATATGGAAAGGCAGATCCTAGCGGATCTGCCTCTCCCACCCCATCTGGCCGAGGCACCGGGTTCCCGCACATCTGGGACCCAACCTAGACCTCCCTCATCTGCTGGTCCTGCACCACCCTCAGATGGAACCACTGCAGGGGATGGAGCTCCCCCTCCCTGCAAGTGGGCACGGTGAGGACATTGTCTCCCAGGACAAGGTCTGTGGCATGGTGTGCAGTGTCCTCCAGATGGAGCTGGATGACTGCCTGTGCCAGGTGGAGGGCAGGCTGTTGCAGCTATAAGGGCAGGTGGCCCCTCCAGCCCAGCCCAAAGCACAACCACCTTCGGGGCTGTGAAGGAGTAGTGGTGACTGCCATTTAGTGAGGACATCGGTGCCACTACTACCATCTGGGGGGCCCATGAGCCTCAGATTCCCAACACCCTCCTCGTCAAGGTGTTTACCCCCCATGTGTCATACACCACTCCTGTCTGCTGTCTTGTCTGTCTTGTCTGTCTGCAAATGCAACCTCTCCTACCAAACATCTCTCACCACACTTACCAATAATCCTTCCTGAACATCCTGCTCTCACCTTAAAAAAAGGGCATCTGCCCACAAAAAAATCATGTCCCATAGACAGCTCTGCATTTTGCCCAGAGACATGTACCCACACTATCTAACCCTACCAATCATCCATATTTTATGATGCCCACACACCTCCCTGTAGGGTGTGAGGCTCCAAATTCTAAATTGCCCACATTGAAAGCAGCTGTTACTGCCAAAGAAATGCAGAGCTATGGTCCTTTCCTACACCTATCCTGCACATCTCTACTTGTTTCTCCTCTTGTTTGTCCCCCTGCTTGCACCAATTTCACCACTTTCCAATCTCCCTTTTTTTTTTTTTTTTTATTTGAAATTAGCGCTGGTTTAAGTGTCCGTAAGCAGGCGTAAGGGAAGCTGAGCTCACATAAGCATCGCTTAGCTCTGTGTAAACCCTCGCAAACCCTCTTACAACTGCTTTAAAGTGCCTTAATCACTCTGTCTCCAACAGCCCCTGTTCTGCAAAGCAACAAAATAAGCAGCCCTTGCAAGTCTCAAACCCAGAACCCTGCAAATTATAGCCAAAGTGATTTATCACTAAGCCATTTAAGATGTACATAAATCTGATGTTTTCTCAAACATATCATCCAGCACAGTCATTCAACAGTAGGGGAAATGTATTTATATATGTAGATGTATGTATGTATGTATGTATGTGTGTATATATATATATATATATATATATATATATATATATATATATATATATATATGTGTGTGTGTGTGTGTGTGTGTGTGTCTACATCTATAGATATATACATATGTCTACACATACATATAGATACATATAAAAAACACAACAAATAAATATATAACCAAAGGCACCATTAATGGGGGTGAAGTGGCCCAAAATAAGTACCTCGTGTAATTATTGATATCATCCCATCCTCCACAGCTGAACAGATCTGCCTTGCAACACAATAACCAACACTTGCAAGTCTCATACACAGGACCCTACACAACATAGCCACAACAAGTTAACAGTAATCCATGTCAGCTGTACGATGTCGGGATGATATCAATAACATATCATGCAGAACAGTCTGTGTACCATAGGGAATGTATAATGCAGAAGCAGTAAACATTGCAGTGATACACACACACACACACACACACACACACACACACACACACACACACACACACATATATATATATATATATATATATATATGTGTGTGTGTGTGTGTGTGTGTGTGTATATATATATATATATATATATATATTATATATATAATATATATATATATATATATATATATATATATATACACATACATACACATATGCATATATTACTATTTATAGATATATATAAGAAGATATATATTTAGAGGGTGCACAGCATATCGAACAGCCAGTATTCCTACAGTTGCCACCTTTTAAAATGGCCAGTGTTTGATTCTTTCATACTAAAGAC